>NC_054535.1:65646170-65891170 GCF_017654505.1 Polyodon spathula
AGGTGTTGGGCAACGCTGAAAATTGGACTCATCTGGGGGTGCTTCAGCAAGGCTGGAATCGGGCAGATTTGTCTTTGTGAAGGGCGCATGAATCAAGCAAAGTACAAGGTTGTCCTGGAAGAAAACTTGCTTCCTTCTGCTTTGACAATGTTCCCCAACTCTGAGGATTGGTTTTTCCAGCAGGACAATGCTCCATGCCACACAGCCAGGTCAATCAAGGTGTGGTACCCAAACACATACCTATAAATAGTAAAACCAGAGAAACTGATAATTTTGCAGTGGGCTCTTAATTTTTTCCAGAGCTGTGTGTGTGTATATGTATATGTATGTATATATATATATATATATATATATATATATATATATATATATATATATAATATTTAGGTTTAGGTCATATTTACTTCCTATGGTCATGCATGGACACATTTGCAGACTGGATCATTTGCTTCCTTGGTCTGAAGCTGGTGCTGGTATTACCAGCAGTCTTAATAGTCAGAATTTGGTGCAGAATGTCTGTAGACAGTTGATTTCTTACGTCTGTTTTTACAAGATTCATCTGAGAAAGTTTCTTCTGATTCTGTAGCACAGTGTGGCAATGCCAACATATTAATGGCAAACTTGGCAAGTGTAGGAAAATGTAGCTCTTCGCTAGGTGTAGAGTATTCATCATCAGTCAGATCCTGTCCAAGATCTGTCAAGTCAGTCACTAAGTACTGCATCAATTACATTTCTAGACTATCCAGCATATTTCCAAGAACAATTTGTGGGAAAAGCTTTACCAGCTGGATGATTTCTCCCAAGCTCGCTGTGCTTTGGTTACTTGGTTGAAGACACATACTAATTTCAGCACAGTATTGTTAATTGCCATTCTTCTTTTGATACATTTCATTGCCACCACATACGTCATTTGATGTAAGTCGAGCTGATTGGGAAAGCCACAAATAAATAAAAAATATACCATACCTTATTTTGATCCAAAATTGCATACATTTTTTTTTTTGTTGTTTACAGACAGAGTTCACATTTTACTTTTTTTCTTTCCCTGACTGTCTGTGTAAATTTACAGAATTTTAGGAAACTCTGTTTTGAGCAAGTCAGTACTTGCCAAATGTCTCAGTCTTTGAGTTGACACAGGTAAGCTTTATTCCTGCACATTGTGCCTATACAGGGCACTCTACTTTTGCGGGGTAGTGTTTTGAAGAAAAAAAAATCCTAGCAAGGTAATGAAGAACATTCAGTCCTTTTACCATGCAGTTTCCTAAATAGGAACCTTCAAATTCTGAAAGAACCAGCTGAAGTTTATTTCCTCAGATTTCAGGAAGTACTCTGCTCTAATAGATCCAATAATAAAATTCACTCAAGCCTTCGGTCACAACAAAATAAACCTCTTCCTGTTTGCTACTTTTATTTTCTACCTTTGTCCTTACTAACAGTGTCTGCTGTTTGGATATTTGCTCATAGTTCAAATATTTTGGATATTCGTTTGTTTTTCAAAAAGTAATAAGTCATTATATTGCTGTGAATGCAGGCAGAGACAGCATATCAGCAGGGGCACAGGGCGAGGCAGTTTACAAAATGTAACATGTTAAAGTAGAAAAATATTCCAGGAGTAAAGAATTACCCCAGTGAATTAACTACAAAACAAAGGATGCCAAATGGCAGTTGAATATAAATATATAAATGTTGCAGAGTCTGCATTGCTTGGGCGCCTAAAAGGTTTTCTTGATAAGATTGACTCCAAAGAGGGCTGCTCTAGGAAAATGTGCTGCCCTAAAGACAATGAATTAGACTCTGCTTTATTTGCTTAGTTTCTGCAGGAACGTTAACAGGGAGGTGGGGACATGAAAGCATATAAGGGGGTGCACACATCAGCTTGGGCAGAGCTGAGTGAGACAAGCTGCTGTGCTTGTTGTAAGACTGTTTGTTGTTTTTGGTGTGGCCCAGGCTAACGACCAGGAATAATCTTCCCAATAAACCGTGGATTTGAGTACCTGCAAATTGTGTCTCCTTTCAATTTCCACCGCATGCTACAGAATCATTTCAGGAACAAAAATAACGCAGTCTTCTAATTTTGGACCCCAACAGCCGCATTATAATGGGGTAGCACTGTATGCAATTTATAGTGTTTACAATGTAGAAGTATTTTTATCTTCTGAATTAAGGCTCAGTAGTAAATAGGATGTGGTTAGGAGACAGAGATTGTTTGATCATGTGTAGGTGCAGTTACCAAATTAATGACTTTGTTGATGGACCACTAGCTGAGATCTGCTAGAAGAGTGGTGATTTTAATCAAATTTAAGGCAACGAAATAGCCACTGTAAATGTATAGCAATGGCAGAGCCGTAAACTTGGATTTAATTTATGCCCTTATTTTCAGTTCAGTGTGAAATTCAGTATTATAAATTGTAATATTTTTGGTTTGTTTTGTTTTTACCACAACAAATGGAAAACTCAACCAATAAGAGTCCTAACTATTAATGCTTGTTTTGCGTTCAGTTGAAAAACAAATGAGCCAATGCCTATTAAACTATGCAAAGAGTAATTTAGACTTATTACCGAGCAGGTTGAGTCATTCCAGGTTTTACTGTGAGACTTAATTGCAAGTTAATTGTATCAAAGGAGTGTGGTGTGTCTAATTAATCTCATGTGTAATTCAACTCCTACTGAAAGCTGGACTGACTCAGATAAGCAAAGGTTCTTAAATTATGTCATACTAGACTAACGCTTCAATGAAGAAGGACTTTTGTTGCAAAAATAGAAATCGCTTGTGAATCACTAAGCGTTTGAGACGGACGCATCGGCATAGTTATAAACCTTTCAAAGAAACGAGGCATAGGGTCCGAGCTATTATTGCCTGTTTTCTTTTTTTTTACTGTTGTTAGATTTGTGACTATAACTCTTAACTAACTATAAAGGTTACAGGTACATGTCATATATGAAATTAATCTGCACACACTAGGCTTCCATAAAAAAAAAAAAAAAAAGTTAAATAGTTTGAAACTCACCCTGTTCAATACAGATAACAAAAACCACAGTAAAGGAAAAAACATTTATTGTTTGTAAACAATATTTTAGCATGGCTAGCTTATCTGACAGCAGTAGGGATTCAAGGAAATGTATGCATGTGGATTAGGGAGTGGTTAACATGGAGAAAACAATGTACTGATTAGAGGAGAAACCAGTGGAGTAACACAGGGATCAGTATTGGGTCCTCTGCTTTTCCGAATCTACATTTAATGACTTAGATTCTGGTATAGTAAGCAAACTTGTTAAATTTGCAGACGACACAAAAATAGGAGGAGTGGCAAATACCATTGAAGCAGCAAAGGCCATTCAAAATAACCTAGACGGCATTCAGAACTGGGGAAATGCTGGCAAATGACATTTAATAGAGAAAAGTGTAAGGTACTGCATGCAGAAAATAACAATGTGCATTATAAATATCATATGGGAGATAATGAAATTGAAGAAGGAATCTTTGAAAAAGACCTAGGAGTTTTTGTTGACTCAGAAATGTCTTCATCTAGACAATGTGGGGAAGCTGTAAAAAAAAAAGCTAACTAGATGCTCGAATATATAGTGAAAAGTGTTGAATTTAAATCAAGGGAAGTAATGTTAAAAGTTTACAATGCATTAGTAAGACCTCATTTAGAATATTGTGTTCAATTCTGGTCCCGTCACTACAAAAAGGATATTGCTGCTGTAGAAAGAGTGCAAGGAAGAGCGACCAAAATTATTCCAGGTTTAAAAGGCATGTCATATGCATACATGATAAAATATTTGAGTCTCTTCAGCCTTGAACAAAGAAGACTATGTGCTGATTCAAGCAAGGTATTGACGATGTCGACCCAAGGCACTTTTTTGACCTGAAAAAAGAAACAAAGACCAGGAGTTACAAATGGAGATTAGATAAATTGGCATTCAGAACAGAAAATAGGAGGCACTTTTTTACACAGAATTGTGCGAGTCTGGAATCAACCCCCCTGTAATGTTGTTGAAGCGAAGCTGACACCCTGGGATACTTCAAGAAGCTGCTTGATGAGATTCTGGGATCAATAAGCTACCAACAACCAAATGAGCAAGATGGGCTGAATGGTCTCCTCTCGTTTGTAAACTTATGTTCTTAATGATGAATCTTCAGCATGTAGGGAACATCAATTTTGTTTTGTTTTTTAATTTTGTTTTTTTAATTAATTTAAAATATGCAAAAGAAAAAAAAAAACATTCAAATTATTCGTCCCAGCCTGGGACCCTGATCGTGCGGCACAAGACTGGGCTGTTCACTGTGGCTTGAATAGCCAGCACAGTCGCAACCATGGCAACATAACAGCTGTTGTCTTGTGCATCTGATCCACAAACACAAAAAACATATATATAATATTAAAATAGGTCCTTGTACCTTTTGTTGTCGCCATTTCTCATATTTTGTAAATATTTTGTGTGATAAATGTTTGTTTACTGCACTAAGGTAGGCATGTCTTATAGCGCAGCAGTAGCATTGCAAAACACTCACATTCATGGCTATCTCCTAACATGGTCCTTTACTGGAAATATACAAATGGGACCTCGTTTTAAAGCCCTGACTCTCCTCATTCCAAATAGGCTGGCTCTCACATTGCCAGAGTAAAAACAGTTAAAGGGCCAGGTTGCCGGTGGGATATTTAACATTGGGCAGACCCTACAGAGTTAACACAAGTGGGGAGCCTGATAAATTAGAAATGCATTTTATATTTTCCAGTTTTCGTTCCATTAGACCTTTAACTTGCACAATGTTAGCTGAACTGAAACAACTTCAGATTCAAAGTCTGATTTTTTCTTTTTCTTTTTCTTTTTTTTTTTTTTTAGTAATAATATATGACCAAATAAAAATGCTAAATTTAAAATTTACTGTTTTGATAAAGTATTACTGTAAAAATGTAAAAACATTTATAGCGTGACACATTTGTCAGCGCTCTTAAAGAATTGTAGGTTAACATCTTGTTTTATTATATATATTATATTATATATATATATATATATATATATATATATATATATATATATATATATATATATATATATATACACACACACACACACACACACACACACACACACACAGTGCCTTGCAAAAACCAATTCTCTCATATTACCGAATTACAAATGGTACATTGAAATTTCCTTCTGTTCGATATTTTATTTTAAAACACTGAAACTCAAAATCAATTATTGTAAGGTGACATTGGTTTTATGTTGGGAAATATTTTAAAGAAAAATTAAAAAGCTGAAATGTCTTGCTTGCATAAGTATTCAACCCCTGTGCTGTGGAAGCTCCCAGTTTGCACCGATGAAAGAAATTGCCTTAACGAGGACAAAGTTCCCTTACCATTGGCCTCCACCTGTGAACCATTAAAGTTGCTGTCACATTTTCTGGATAAAAACCCCACTGTTGAAGGATCATTGGTAAGGCTGTGAATCTGAAGGAAAATGAAGACCAAAGAGCATTCTACAGAAGTTAGAGATAAAGTAATACAAATGCATAGATTAGGGAAAAGGTACAAAATAATATCCAAGTGTTTGGATATCCCAGTGAGCACAGTTGGATCAATAATCAGGAAGTGGAAGCTGCATCACACCACCCAGGCACTGCCAAGAAAAGGCCATCCCTCAAAACTCAGTGCTAAAACAACAAGGAGACTTGTGAGAGAAGCCACAGAGAGGCCAACAATCGCTTTGAAAGAGCTACAGAGTTCAGTGGCTGGGAGTGGAGTAATGGTGCACCAGTCAACCATATCAAGAGCTCTGCATAACACTGGCCTGTAGGGGAGGGTGGCAAGAAAGAAGCCATTACTCAAAAAGTACCATCTGAAAGCACGTCTGCAGTATGCCAGAAAGCATGAGAGTGTCCCAGCTGCAATGTGGGAAAAGGTTTTATGGTCAGATGAGACCAAGATAGAGCTTTTTGGCCAAAACTCAAAGCGCTATGTGTGGCGCAAACCTAACCCTGCCCATGCCTCGGGACACACCATCCCTACAGTGAAGTATGGTGGTGGCAGCATCATGCTGTGGGGATGCTTCTCATCAGCAGGGACTGGGCATCTTGTTACAATTGAAGGAAGAATGGATGGAGCAAAATACAGGAAAATACTGCAAGAGAATCTGCTTCAGTCCGCTAACAAACTGAAGCTTGGGAGGAAATTCACCTTTCAGCAGGACAATGATCACAAGCACAAGGCCAAAGCAACATTGGAGTGGCTCAAGAACAAAAAGGTGAATGTCCTACAGTGGCCCGGTCAAAGTCCTGATCTCAATCCCATTGAGAATCTGTGGCTCTATTTGAAAATTGCGGTCCACAAGCGTCGTCCAACCAACCTGAACAATTGGAGCAAATTTGGCAATAAGAATGGGCCAAAATCACTCCGACACTGTGTGCAAAGCTGGGTCATACTAACCCGAAAAGACTTAAAGCCGTTATTGCAGCGTAAGGTGACTCTACCAAATATTAATGTGTGGGGGTTGAATACTTATGCAAGCAAGATAATTCTGTTTTTTATTTTTTTTTAAAATATTTCCCAACATAAAACCAGTGTCACCTTACAATAATTGATTTTGAGTTTAAGTGTTTTAAAATAAAATATCGAACAGAACGAAATTTCAATGTACCATTTGTAATTCAGTAATATGAGTGAATTGGTCAGGGGTCTGGATACTTTTGCAAGGCACTGTGTGTGTGTGTGTGTGTGTGTGTGTGTGTGTGTGTGTGTGTGTGTGTATACATTTTCCTACATGCTCAACATCAATAGATGCACAGGTTTTAATTTTGAAATAATTGTTTGCAACGTTTTACTCCATTAATAATCTTGCAGTGTTTTGCGTTTTTAGTTAAACTGCTAGAAGCTATTCTGTATTTCAAAATTTCTAAAATTTAAAAAGTAATAATTAACAGCATACAATCACGTTATACATCCCACATCACATCTGTATCAACCTATTTTAGCTTATCAAGTACCCAAACAAGTTCAAGAACATGTCTTCTTTGCTTTACTGAACATTTCTTTCCAAAACCATAGTTAGACAATAGTTCCAGCTGCCTTGGCTTTTGCACCAATTAAAATAAATAAACAGGGCACCATCTAATAACTAGTATACAAAACATTCATGTGTTGCACACATTGCAGTACAATTGCATTACATTTCCAGCAGTACAAATACATTCATTTTGTTTTGTTAATCAGAACCATACACATACTTTACAAGTGTACCACTGTGTTACAGTAACATGTAGAACAAGGTACAGTATGTATTAAAGTCAATTCAAAGTACTCCATTCAAACAGTGTTTTCTTTATCGGGCCATAAAGGCTTTCCTCCTTGATCAGCCTGTTTTTTTCTTTCGCCATTTTAATTTGCCTATTGTTTGGTCTCCAGTCATGTGCTGTTTTTTCGGCATTGTGATTAACATGTATTTCAGTAAATGAAACAGTGACCAAAGTGAGGTATAGCTGTGACGTTTTCATATTCTGAAGATTTTTTTTTCTTCACTTAAGCACGCGTCTGGCTCGAGGAGGTCAGTCAAGAGTCTGAAAGCTTGTGTTTTTAACATTCAGAATGACTGAGGGTATTGAGAGGAACAAATTAAAAACTTTTAATTAGAACAGTGGTTTTGTGTTTCTACCGAGCAACATGACCTGAATGCCGTAGATCCTGAAAAAAATTGTTGACAGTTGCGTTTGTGTGAGCCGTAACCGTGGCTGCAGTAATCCCATGCACTGGTACAGTAGTTTAATATTAGACACACCGGTGCATACGTCGCACTGGTGAATTAGTCGCTCCACCATTTTAAGGGCCCCACAAAAATTGCCTAGAAAATCGACTTATACAGTGATTTTTACTGTACTTACCTTTCGGCTTCTGTTTCATTCATTAATGTGAAGGGGGAGGAGCGGGCGGCAGACTGCATTCAGTTTGTAAACAAAAAGTCAATCGGCACAAACGTCAAGTGATTTTTCTTATGTATGTTTGAAGGGAGAGGGAGTGTGTGGGGGGGAAGGGGGGATAACCTGATGGAGGAGGAAGAGGTGGAAATAAAAAAAAAAAAAACGTGGGGAGTCTAGCCCTAGATGTTTTTCTGTATCTGTTTATAATTTGCAGGAAACATTTGCCATACATTAATCAACAAATACTAATCGTACTGTCTCTGCATTCATTATCTTTGTATCTATGTGTGTGTGTGTGTGTGTGTGTATGTGGGGGGGGGGGAGCTCGCATCACTGCTTGCTCTGCGTGCTTGCTGTTTGTTAAACTGTGACCCGCACACGATTTTTACTGGGGCGACACAACAAATTTGCTGTGAAAACACAGTGCACACCAGAAGCGATCACAAACGATTCGACAGCTAGAAATTTGCCATATCTTTCAAAAAGTATGATTACTAACAAACGCAGTATAAAATGGCTTATTATTATTATAGGTCAGGGAAATTAGTAAGCCTTTACCTCCATTTTCAGTGAAAGTGTGTGGCGGGGTGCACACCCCTTGGTTGTATTCTATTATTTATGTAGGTATTATTATTATTATTATTATTAGTCGTAGTAGTATATAAATATATTGTGTTTATATGCGGACTGCTAAAAGCCGTCTGACATGATTATTTGTTATTTAAGATGGCGGCAAAAAACAGTGCGTTTGTTTTGTTAAAAACCTTGTGCAGAAGGTGACCATCTCCCAGTTAGTTAATTCATTGTTGCTAATTGGGTGATGTTCACCTGTATAAAAGGGCACTGGCCAAAGTGAATTCCGGGCTTAAAAGGCATGTCATATGCAGACAGGCTAAAAGAATTGAATCTGTTCAGTCTTGAACAAAGAAGACTACGTGGCGACCTAATTCAAGCATTCAGAATTCTAAAAGGTATTGACAGTGTCGACCCAAGGGACTTTTTCAGCCTGAAAAAAGAAACAAGGACCAGGGGTCACAAATGGAGTTAAGACAAAGGGGCATTCAGAACAGAAAATAGGAGGCACTTTTTTACACAGAGAATTGTGAGGGTCTGAAATCAACTCCCCAGAAATGTTGTTGAAGCTGACACCCTGGGATCCTTCAAGAAGCTGCTTGATGAGATTTTGGGATCAATAAGCTACTAACAACCAAACGAGCAAGATGGGCCGAATGGCCTCCTCTCGTTTGTAAACTTTCTTATGTTCTTATGTTCTTTCTAACACTAACAATTCTTATCAAGTATATTTTAGGTAGAGCAATTGCTTCTCTATTTATTTAGACTCACGTCTTGCCTCTGACACACTTTTTATACACATGACCATCTCTGGTCACTGGTCACCTTCAGCACAAGCTTTTTATATAAATAAACAAATCACAAGTGCACGCTTTTCACTGTCATCTTAAATAATAAATAATCATGTTGGACGGCCTTCGTCTGTCTGCACATGAATACAGTATATTTATATAATAATAATAACAAATGAATACCTACATCAAAAATAAAATACACACAAGGGGTGTGCACCCTGTCACAAAGTGAAACAGTGCTTCATTTCAAACCACATGACATGAAGCTGTTCTCTCTGATTGCTCAGTCATATAGCTGTTGCGCGACAAATTTGCAAAAATAGCATCAGTTTTTTTTTTTCGTGTTGGAATTTGTGTCGCCTTTGGTGTGAAGAGCGCTATTGAAAAGCAGAGGTTTTATTGATTTTCTTGTATCGCTTTGTCGTGTCGCTCATAGTGTCACGTCTGGTGTGTAAGGGCCTTAAAGCAGGCTCTGTCTGCGACGAAGGATCAGGGGTGATGAATCGATGATAAAATAAATTGTTCTATTTTTTTGGGGGGGAAAACATATTTTATTTTGCTGTACAACAATACATACAATAGAAACATCTTGATTGCAACCGTAGACTGCACTGCAGCCATCTGTAAATAAAACATGCAGTGTACAACAATGACAGTACTGAGGACAAATGCGCTCAACGTAGTTTTCAATTCATACAGGACTCTTGCGTGTTTGAATTCACTGCTGCATATGTTGGCTCTCGATGCAAGTGGCATTAAACAGCAGATTTTCTGCACATTCTTCCATAAATTAATTCAAAAATAACTCTCTAGTGCTATGTTTTTCACCATCTTGAAAGTTCTTCCTTCGTAACACACTGTTCAATAAGAGCTAACTTACTGTATGTTATGTAGCACCACGGCAGAGTGCTCTGCCTATTGATGCAGCCCTGAGGATAATTGTTTAATAGGGAAACCTATTTAAGCTGGGTAGTTTTGGAACTGGAAAGGCAGTGTTGCTGAGTGAGGAGATGTATGTGAATGGGAATTGCTGGTGTTTCTGAACTGTTAATTTTTTGTGACCCTGCTTTTAGGGTTGTGATTTTTTTAGACTTGGTTAACTTTGGATTTTGGGGAGAACAGATTAGTGTTTCCCATACTTAGTTCAGGGACCGTAGTAGTGGTATGAGAAGTGCCATGGGGTAAAGTTTAGTTTAGGGCTTGAATAAGAGCGCTTTTTTTTTTTTTTTTTTTTTAATTTGTTATTTTCACTTAAAGGGGCAGTAGCCGTCGTTTTGAAGTCCTAGTAAAAGTGTGAAAGAGTGCTGAAACCAGTTTGTCTTGACTGCTGTGTCCATTCCTGAAATAAAGAAACTGGCAGACCAGATCCTGATACCTTACTAGAAGGAGGAACTTTGTTACATACCTTCTTGAGGCAAAGTTTTATATTAAAAGTCTTTAATAGAAAATGGGGGACATAATTGTTTAAAAAAAAAAAAAACAAACAAACAAACAAACAAAAAAAAAAACATATATAATTCAATATCGTTGTCTCACATTTAGACTAATTCTAGATGCAAAGTGAAAATAGAGTCCAAGACTAAAATGACATCAGATTTCATTGTATTATTTTCCTTTTGTTTTTCAGGACAGGTCAAAGTGTTCAGAGCCCTGTATACATTTGAACCTAGAACTGTGAGTACATTTTAAAGTGCATTTTTATCTGGAATTAAGGAAGAAGTTTCTAGTTTTGAAAACAGTGTATTAAAATGTCAACTTTTTTGAGCATATTCTCTTTATTATGCAAAACAATCCTATATGAGTTTGTAAACCCACATAGTCCTAGATGCAGACTTTACCATTACTCTCTTCACATTTTTTCTGATGAAATGAACCTGTCATAGTGCCACGCACTTTTTAGTATTGCTAATCATTTTCTTTTTTTTTTTTTGCTTGCTTGCAGCCTGATGAATTGTATTTTGATGAAGGAGACATCTTGTACATTTCAGATACGGTGAGTCATTAATATTTGTTTTTAATGTTCTGATGTTATCCTCTTCATTTTTAAGGTTTGTATTCAGTGCATTTTTAATGAGGTTTCTTTTTATTTTTAGAGTGATAGCAACTGGTGGAAAGGGACCTGTAAAGGCAGGACGGGGCTAATTCCAAGCAATTATGGTAGGTAGATCTATTTATCCTGAAGTCACTCCTTTATGCTTTTAAAATGACAACTCAGCAAACTTTACAAAAAAATAAATAACGTGATGTCATTAATTACCTCACCCCGAAATAGAATGAAAGATGCTGCTGATTGTTAGTATTGTGGTCATTTGTGGGTGTGAGTAATGCAAAAAAATAAGATATTCAGAAAAATAAGTATTTCAAATGAATATGACTAAGGAGCAAGCTGATTTTTGGTGGTCTTCTCATTAATAAAACTAAGTTAATTTATAGTAAATAGATTATTGAAAGTGTCTTGTTTTTGTTTATTTACTTATTTATACTGTTTAGAAAATGCAGGTTTGATATTACACATAGCTTATTTTATGATTCTTTACTGAGCAGTATTTTTACCAAGCTGATATATGTAGCAGGGCAGGTTTTGTTGCTGTAAATAATTGTGGGATTATGTTTGTACATGTGTGATGGGGAACCTGACCTGGGCAGAAGCAGTGTGTGATGATTACCAGCTGCTGAATCCTAGCCAGCAGGGGGGCGTGGTCCAGCGGAGCATCATGAATAAAAGGGTCCCGATTTTAATACACCTGAGGGCTGCTGAAAAGCCATAGGGATCAAAGCGCTGCAGTCGCAAAACCATTGGACCGTCTGTGCTGCTATAGGACTTCAGGAAACGAAGGGACCAACTCTTGAGATGACCGCGTGTACAGTCTGGGGTCGGACATTGGTCTGGGTTTGTCCCGGGAGAAGGAAGCCACAATGACCAGCGACAACGTGTATATAACGAGGTTGGGGTTGGGTGAACTGCCCGAGGCACAGGGAGTTAGTTTCAGGAGAGTAGATCCCACCCAGTATAGCAGGTGTGTGGGTGCTCCATTATTAGTGGCGTAGTACTCACTGTGTTCACAACACCTTTTGTTTGTAGTTTTTGTAGTGTTTGTATTGCCTTTTGTACGCCAGGCCATATATCCCGCAGGAGCTACCATTGTTGGTAGCATCACGTGAGATTCCTCTGTGTGTGTGCCTGTAAATAAAACCTGTGGTGCATGTCAGTCCCAACCTTCCGTCTCGGTCTCCTATCAATCAAACAGAGAACATGCACACTCGTCTCTCCACTGTTACAGTATTGTAAAGTTAATAATCTTTACAATAAAATAGTCTGGACAAAGATTGTCAAAAGCTGAGAGCAAAATAGTTTTGAATACAGCAAAAAGTACCATGTCCTCGTGGCTTCAGAGTAGATGTTATAATCCCAACTATGTCGTCAGAGTAGATGTTTCTCTGAGCACTCCTCTGGCATCAAATATGTATTGTCGTCAGCAAGATAGTATGTCAGAGCACAAAGTCAAAGCAACATACAGAATATATGATAAATGATCAGTTTCTCTGGTTTTACTGTTTATAGGTATGTGTTTGGGTAAAATGAACATTTTTGTTTTATTCTATAAACTACTGACATTTCTCCCAAATTCCAAATAGAAATATTGTCATTTAGAGCATTTATTTGCAGAAAATGACAACTGGTCAAAATAACAAAAAAAGATGCAGTGTTGTCAGACCTCGAATAATGCAAAATATGAAAATAATGAAAATAAGTTCATATTCATTTTTAAACAACACAATACTAATGTTTTAACTTAGGAAGAGTTCAGAAATCAATATTTGGTGGAATAACCCTGATTTTCAAGCACAGCTTTCATGCGTCTTGGCATGCTCTCTACCAGTCTTTCACATTGATGTTGGGTGACTTTATGCCACTCCTGGCGCAAAAATTCAAGCAGCTCGGCTTTGTTTGATGGCTTGTGACCATCCATCTTCCTCTTGATCACATTCCAGAGGTTTTCAGTTGGGTTCAGGTCTGGAGATTGGGCTGGCCATGACAGGGTCTTGATCTGGTGGTCCTCCATCCATACCTTGATTGACCTAGCTGTGTGGCATGGAGCATTGTCCTGCTGGAAAAACCAATCCTCAGAGTTGGGGAACATTGTCAGAGCAGAAGGAAGCAAGTTTTCTTCCAGGACAACCTTGTACTTGGCTTGATTCATGCGCCCTTCACAAAGACAAATCTGCCCGATTCCAGCCTTGCTGAAGCACCCCGAGATGAGTCCAATTTTCAAGGTGTGGATGGAGGACCACCAGATCAAGAACCTGTCAATAATCCCTGTTATTTATCTTTTAATGGGCACGTACACATATTTTGAATTTCTATAAAACTTTACAGTATATTACAACAATAAACGGAGTATGTGAAGTTTCACAGTGGGAAAGATCTGTTGAGTGTAAGCAAATACCAGATAAGCCTCTCAGTATTAAACTGGTGTTAAAATAATCCACAGCCCTTTTCCGACTAGGTGTGTAATTGGATTTGGTTAGGAGACTGTCCTCTATGACAGTGGACTTAGAGCCATAAGAGTACCATTGATTTATATAGATGTTTTAAATAGGTAGCTGCAAGGCAAAGATTGTATTGACCACTGCAACATCTGTGCTAGGGCACCCTTGTGGACGAGACTGTGCTATCTGTGGGAGTCGTTCTATTCAAATATTTAAAACTTGTTGTTTTTAAACCCTAGTTGCAGAGCAGGCAGAATCAATAGACAATCCCATGCATGAAGCTGCCAAAAGAGGTTTGTCATTTTTCTATTTTGTTTAAAACTCAATTGCAACATGTAGCCTACTGCATATAAGTATTTAAAAGAAACTGTTCTGTGATATTGATCAAGACACAAACATTTCTGTCAGTATAAATGAATACAACATATTCCAACAGCATACCGATACATGTTCCTAGTAGTTAAGTGGATGATTACAGGTAGTGTAATTTTTGTTAATAAATAAATTATCCAGCGGTGTCTAATGATGCCCAATGATTTCAGGTAACCTGAGCTGGTTAAGAGAATGTTTGGATAATGGAGTTGGCATCAATGGTCTTGACAAAGCTGGAAATACTGCTCTTTATTGGAGTTGTCACGGTGGGCACAAAGGTAAGGTATTTTATGTCATCCGTTTTGTAATCCACACAGTTGTTTAGAACAATGTAAATTGTACAAAACAACTGCAGTTTATTGTTTAACTCCAAATTATTAAAAAAAAATAATTAAATAATAAGTTACTGTATATCTTTTCTGATATACTCTCTGCCTATTTTATCCAGACAAGTGGTGGTTTGTATTATGTAAAAAAAAAAAAAAAAAACTTTGACATTCTGAACTCCGAACTCCCTTTCTCTAGAGATCTTAAGCCCCGTTCACCGTACACGGCATATATATATATATCATATAATATACTATATAGATCTATATATATATATAATATATATATTATATAATATATATATAATGTAATGTGTGTGTGTATATGTTACAAACACCTGCTACCAGGATAAAAATGGATTTGAATTTTCAACCTAACAGATGGAAAACTTTTTTTGTTTTTGTTTCCAGTCTTCTATTAAGCTTTCTGTTTCATTTCTGGACAAAGTTAAGGTTTGCTCTCTTGCTTATGTTGTATCTGGTGTTTCTTGTCACCAACACACACATCCTTTTGCTTAATGCATGGCTGTCTTGTGGCTATAATGCATTGTACTTGCTATAGTGTATTTCTTCTGCCTTAGTCAATATTGTTTTGTAGTGGTAGTGTGTATAGAAGTAAGGTGTTTTTCGGTAGGTTAGAAAGCTATAAGTTCAGTTATGCTCATTCAACATGACATTATCTGTCAACCCTACAAACATGATAAGTGTTGTGATATTAGATGTGCTACTAAGTGCTATCAAAGTAGAGGAGAAATTAGAAATCATTAATGTTTTACATATAAAATAGTGAATAACTTTGCATTTATAAGCTTTTTTTAATCATGTTTTTATAGATGTAGTAGAAGTGTTACTTGGACAAGCTAATATCGAACTTAATCAACAGGTATGTACTTAATCAAAATTCTTTTGAGAGAACTGTTGTAATGGATTTTCATTTCAAATAAAAGGCACATGTTTATTGTCGTTTGTCTACAGAATAAGCTTGGAGACACAGCTTTGCATGCTGCTGCATGGAAGGGCTACTCGGATATTGTAGAGATGTTACTCAACAAAGGTGAGGTATTAAGATTTTAAAATACAGTACTAGACTAAAATGCTTCGGGGGAAGAAAAAAAAAAATTGTAAAAATTAAATACTGTTTTCAAACCAATAGATGGGGCTAGATGTCAGTTAACCTAAGGTCTAATATTTGGTGTCTTAACATTTTGGAATGTTACTATAAAGTTGTTTTTGGCCCAAAATGTATATTTACATTAGTTTTACCCAGAGAAATTATAGTTTTTTTGCAAAACTTGATTTAAAGGGGTTTTATTGCATAAAGAGAGTAGGCTGTTCACAAGTTAAAGAAAAAAAAAATGATATAGAAGGCCAGGCGTGAAATAATCACCGGTATGGAAACTCGTCTAAACTTACTGATGTGATAATCTAATTATACCGATTTGTTGAGTTGGGGATTATAGCCTGTGTGTGTAGTAAATAACTATGAATTACTATCAACAATAATGAATGTACTCGCATACACACACACTCTTCACTAAGGTCCCAATTTAAAGACAGGTATATTTCACTTAGCCCTCAAGATGAAATTGTTAGCTAGGTGGCTGCATATTTTTTATATTTTTAATTAGCAGTAGGAGAAAACCAGTTCAGCAAGTACAGTAAAATCTGCCAGAATTGACAGACACTGAGTTTACTAGGTGGGATACTAATGAGAGGATAAAAAGTACAAAAGAAAAATGGGGGGGGGGGGGGTTGTCAGAGCCACCAGTGAATGTTTTACTTTTTCTGCAGTTCTTATTTCTGATGGTTCTAATTGTGTGCCCTTTCGTAAATGAGGCCCTTTATCTCTGAATGCTAGAGTGTGGCATAATGCAGATATAATGGGACTAGGTATGAGAATTAAATTAACACTTTGCTTAGGGATGGGATTTGAATACCGAATCTACAAAAACTGTCAAGAAAACTGAAGGAAACTGTTGAATAAAAAACGGACTGGCAGCTACTAACCATGGGACGCGCACAATCTGTAGTTTTGAACCTTTTAGTTAATAGTATTTTTATTACCGAATAGAAGTATATCTCTGAATAAGTTTTCAGTTTGAAACTTAAAAAATTTACCACTAGCCCCCTCCCCCAACAGAAACGTCAAAATACAAAAACTTTTACTTTTACAAGAAAGGAGAGCTGCATCTTTGCCGTAACACTATTTTCTTTAATGTAAATAAGAACATAAGAACATAAGAAAGTTTACAGACGAGAGGAGGCCATTCGGCCCATCTTGCTCGTTTGGTTGTTAGTAGCTTATTGATCCCAAAATCTCATCAAGCAGCTTCTTGAAGGATCCCAGGGTGTCGGCTTCAACAACATTACTGGGGAGTTGATTCCAGACCCTCACAATTCTCTGTGTAAAAAAGTGCCTCCTATTTTCTGTTCTGAATGCCCCTTTGTCTAAACTCCATTTGTGACCCCTGGTCCTTGTTTCTTTTTTCAGGCTGAAAAAGTCCCTTGGGTCGACACTGTCAATACCTTTTAGAATTCTGAATGCTTGAATTAGGTCGCCACGTAGTCTTCTTTGTTCAAGACTGAACAGATTCAATTCTTTTAGCCTGTCTGCATATGACATACCTTTTAAGCCCGGAATAATTCTGGTCGCTCTTCTTTGCACTCTTTCTAGAGCAGCAATATCTTTTTTATAGCGAGGTGACCAGAACTGCACACAATATTCAAGATGAGGTCTTACTAGTGCATTGTAAAGTTTTAACATTACTTCCCTTGATTTAAATTCAACACTTTTCACAATGTATCCAAGCATCTTGTTAGCCTTTTTTATAGCTTCCCCACATTGTCTAGATGAAGTCATTTCTGAGTCAACAAAAAAACTGCTAGGTCTTTTTCATAGATTCCTTCTCCAATTTCAGTATCTCCCATATGATATTTATAATGTACATTTTTATTTCCTGCGTGCAGTACCTTACACTTTTCTCTATTAAATGTCATTTGCCATGTGTCTACCCAGTTCTGAATCTTGTCTAGATCATTTTGAATGACCTTTGCTGCTGCAACAGTGTTTGCCACTCCTCCTACTTTTGTGTCGTCTGCAAATTTAACAAGTTTGCTTACTATACCAGAATCTAAATCATTAATGTAGATTAGGAATAGCAGAGGACCTAATACTGATCCCTGTGGTACACCGCTGGTTATCACACTCCATTCTGAGGTTTTTCCTCTAATCAGTACTGTCTGTTTTCTACATGTTAACCACTCCATAATCCATGTACATGCGTTTCCTTGAATCCCAACTGCGTTCAGTTTGAGAATTAATCTTTTGTGCGGGACTTTGTCAAAAGCTTTCTGGAAATCTAAATAAACCATGTCATATGCTTTGCAATTATCCATTATCGATGTTGCATCCTCAAAAAAATCAAGCAAGTTAGTTAAACACGATCTCCCTTTCCTAAAACCATGTTGACTGTCTCCCAGGACACTGTTACCATATAGGTAATTTTCCATTTTGGATCTTATTGTAGTTTCCATAAGTTTGCATATAATAGAAGTCAGGCTTACTGGTCTGTAGTTACCTGGTTCAGTTTTGTTTCCCTTTTTGTGGATCGGTATTACGTTTGCAATTTTCCAGTCTGTCGGTACCACCCCTGTGTCAAGAGACTGCTGCATGATCTTGGTTAGCAGTTTGTAAATTACTTCTTTCATTTCTTTGAGTACTACTGGGAGGATCTCATCCGGCCCAGGGGATTTGTTTATTTTAAGAGCTCCTAGTCCCTTTAACACTTCTGCCTCAGTTATCCTAAAGTTATTTAAAACTGGATAGGAACTGGATGACATGTGGGGCATTTTGTCAGTATCTTCCTTTGTAAAAACTTGTGAAAAGTAATCATTTAATATATTTGCTTTTTTTTTTTTTTCATCTACGATTTTGCCATTTGTATCTCTTAAACATTTAATATCCTCTTTGAATGTTCGCTTGCTGTTGTAATATTGGAGTATCAACCTGTGTCAGGTTCAGCCTGTGTCACCTGATCTGAGAGTTATGAGGAAAAAATTACTGTGATGAGTGACTTGAATCTCCCTGCAAAATAAAACCCACGTTAATTTAAATGCACTGTGTGTAACACATATCAAGTAGGCTATAAGGTGGTTCAACTGTCACATTAGAATAACATTTAATTTTCTAAAGCATATTGTTCACCAACGTCTTGCACATCTGACAGTTGTAAAATTACAAAAAATATGGATTTTTGTGCACTTGTTTTTTTTTTTTTTTTTTTTTACACCTCAGTATGATCTCTAGAACACGTTTGACAGACAAAGCAACAAAGCACAAAAGTCTACAACAGTTCTCTCGGGTTATAAGACCAACAACAACACAAAAGAGGGTTGAAGTGCTTCCTTTTCATCTTAGCCCCACTTCCTTATTGTCCGCACATCTCATTGGCCCTCAACCGAACACTACGACCAATGGGCATAGACAAACAACAGCCAACAAGGACAGATAAACAGACAACACAAAATCACAGGTTAGACGCCGAACATGTCCACACACAAACAGGTAAACAAACCAGCGGCGAGAAATACACAGCAGGAGGGGAACACAATTACACAAACACAACTGCACGGATCGCTACAATAGAATTACATTTTTAAACTGGGAGGTTTATACAAAAATACTTCAAATAAATACTTGCAATCGTAGTTGTCATTGCTCAGCCGTTACTATAGACACGGTCTGAAAGGAAACGGAAGCTGTGACTAGCACTTGCGCAGATGTATAATTTGGAGCGAGTCGTTTGGGAATTAATTGTGATGGAAGAGATGTTTTGTAATAATATTACAAGATAATGATGTGCAGATTTTGCAACTTTTGACCGGAGTCGAAAGATACTGTCGTTAAGGATTAGCTGTTTATTCCTTTTGGGGAAAATATCTTCCTTATATTTTTGCTTATATTTTGTATATTTTTGCTGATTCTTTGTTTTATTTCAAGTGGTGCAAAGGGGGTGTGTGTGTATATATTTATTGTGGAAAACTGATATTTTCGCACATGCTTGATTTTTGTGACCTTTTAGTATATTTTTCTCCTGCTGAACTGTAACTTGATTAAGACCACAGGCACCTAGCCCATAGAGCACAGGGGAGGCAAACTATATATTTTGCGCCTCCTATTTATTTATTTATTTATGTATTTATTTATTGCTCCATGTAAACACACTATGCTATTATTTTTAGTTATTTTGCCTATAAACGGTTTAAAATGTAAAAAATAAAAATAAAAAAGTAAAGTAATTCACAAGATACCGTAAAAATAAATAAAAACCCACAATAATCAATCAGTAAATCTTTATATAGCGCCTTTCATAGTGGACCACCATCACAAAGAGCTTTAGAAGATGCAGTAAAAAAAAAAGAAAGTCCATGATACTTCAAATACAGAGAAATGCATAATACATGGTATACAGTAAAAAAAAAAAAAAAAAAAAAAATACATTAAATACAGTGGTAAGTACATAATACATGAAATAGTACACTAAATATAATGAAGTGTATAATACATGAAGTAGTACATTAAATACAGTGGGAAGTGCATAATACGTGATAGTAACTTAATATGTGAAATTGTAACAGCAGCTACAGTGGCTTGCGAAAGTATTGACCCCCCTTGGCATTTTTCCTATTTTGTTGCCTTACAACCTGGAATTAAAATTCTAAAAAATAAGTAACGGAAAAGTGGTGCATGCATATATATTCACCCTCTTTGCTATTAAGCCTCTAAATAAGATCTGGTGCACCCAATTACCTTCAGAAGTCACATAATTAGTTAAATAAAGTCCACCTGTGTGCAATCTAAGTGTCACATGATCCCAGTATATATCTACACCTATTTTGAAAGGACCCAGAGTCTGCAACACCACTAAGCAAGGGGCACCACCAAGCAAGCGGCAGTACTGATCAGGGTTGGGTTATAAAAAAATATCCAAAACTTTGAACATCCCACGGAGCACCATTAAAGCCATTATTAAAAAAGGGAAAGAATATGGCACCACAACTAACCTGGCAAGAGAGGGCCGCCCACCAAAACTCACGGACCAGGCAAGGAGGGCATTAATCAGAGAGGCAACAAAGAGACCAAAGATAACCCTGAAGGAGCTGCAAAGCTCCACAGCGGAGATTGGAGTATCTGTCCATAGGACCACTTTAAGCCTTACACTCCACAGAGCTGGGCTTTACGGAAGAGTGGCCAGAAAAAAGCCATTGCTTAAAGAAAAAAAATAAGCAAACACGTTTGGTGTTCGCCAGAAGGCATGTGGGAGACTCCCCAAACATATGGAAGAAGGTACTCCGGTCAGATGAGACTAAAATTGAGCTTTTTGGCCATCAGGGAAAATGCTGTGTCTGGCGCAAACCCAACACCTCTCATCACCCTGAGAACACCATCCCCACAGTGAAGCATGGTGGTGGCAGCATCATGCTGTGGGGATGTTTTTCATCGGCAGGGACTGGGAAACTGGTCAGAATTGAAGGAATGATGGATGGCGCTAAATACAGGGAAATTCTTGAGGGAAACCTGTTTCAGTCTTCCAGAGATTTGAGACTGGGACGGAGGTTCACCTTCCAGCAGGACAATGACCCTAAGCATACTGCTAAAGCAACACTCAGGTGGTTTAAGGGGAAACATTTAAATGTCTTGGAATGGCCTAGTTAAAGCCCAGACCTCAATCCAATTAGGAATCTGTGGTATGACTTAGATTGCTGTACACCAGCGGAACCTATCCAACTTGAAGGAGCTTGAAGTTTCTGTTTTAACACTATCTTTTGAAAATTGTATCAAAAAAACTGTAAGTACCCTGTATTTACGACATCTGATTGAGTGAAGCAGAGGTTGTATGATTTTTGCGGCTGAGGTTTTATAAAATGTAATATGTGAGTTGGGCATACATGTAAAAGGTTTAATCTGTAACATTTCCGTAACTGTGTTTAACTAGCCTCATGTGAGATTTATCGGGTTGATCCATCTGGTAAAATGAAGGTTGTAAGTGAAGTAATTTCTGAATTTATTTTCTACAAAGTAAAGTTTAAATTAGCATCTGAAAGTGGTTCAAATGGCTGAGAATGCATCTATCTGAGTGCATGTACAACCCCAGAGCTTTGGCCAAAAGATTGTGTTTGACCTAGGAGTTTCAGTCAAAATGATCACTGGCCATTGTTATTTCAAAACAGAAAACAGGAACCCAGCTAAAAAAAGAAATTGTGACTGCATTCAAGTTTTGGTTCAATTTTTGGTCAGTTCATGTTTCTGTTTTAACACTATCATCAGTTAAATCTATAAAGGACCCCTTGAAATTGAGATTTCCTAGTTTATTGTGGTGAAATAAATTAATTAAAATTATTCCAATTCCTAATGAAAAGTTTTTTTTTTTTTTTTTTTAGGTCTGAGAACAGATATATTAAACAATGAGAAGAAACTGGCCCTAGATATGGCTACAAATGCACAGTGTGCATCCCTGCTTAAAAGGAAACAAGGATCAAGTAAGTGTCACTACTGGAGCATTCTTTAGCACTGTATCTGATGGTTTCTGCAGAGGCTTAATACCACACAGATATCAGAGAAACCCTTTCAGTTCACTGTTTCCTCCTCTGCTCCGGTGCTATGTGGTAATGGTTCCAAACCCTTTCAGTTCACTGCATCCTCCTCCTCTCCAGTGCTATGTGTAGTAATGGTTCCGAACCCTTTCAGTTCACTGCGTCCTCCTCCTCTCCAGTGCTATGTGTAGTAATGGTTCCAAACCCTTTCAGTTCACTGCTTCCTCCTCCTCTCCAGTGCTATGTGTAGTAATGGTTCCAAACCCTTTCAGTTCACTGCTTCCTCCTCCTCTCCAGTGCTATGTGTAGTAATGGTTCCAAACCCTTTCAGTTCACTGCTTCCTCCTCCTCTCCAGTGCTATGTGTAGTAATGGTTCCAAAGCTGAACCGAGCAGTTCTCTAGAGATATTACCTTGTCTTAGAATTCAAAGTAGGTGTTATTTGAACCAATTCTTACATGACCTATATTGCAGCCTCAGAGTGTCTTACTTATGCTCTGAACATATTATTAATTTTAGATGTACCTGATTTTAAATGGCTTCCGTACACTGAACTATTTACTTCCAAGCAACTATACAGAAAGATCAGCACACACCTACTGTATTTCTCTTCTGGCACAGGAGCAACACTGTTGACCCCACTCATGATAAAATGTCTTGAGTTCTTGGAACAAATGGATAGGACTAAGAGTTCAGTATATGGAAATCATTTACAATCAGGTACATCTAATATTTTAGAATTAGATTCATACATGTAGTAATGTCTAATGGAACACTATATCATTGTCAATATGTGTAATTTAATAAGGTGTTAGAAAGTGTAACACTGAGTCCTTATGGACATAGCCTTTACTGAACATCATGCCGTCTAAAGAACTGGCAGCTATTTATTGTTTGAACACAGCACATTGCATGATCCTGTAGCTGTTTTATGGAATTAAGTTGACAGTTGTGTCTGTAGGGACAAAAGCAAGAGTAGGCCAGATAGTTTGTTGTTTTTTTTTTTTTATTTTATAAAAATAAAAATCAGTCCCTTCCAATGGACAGCTTAACAAAAGACAGACGATCGTTTTTTAAAGACCTGTTTCTGTACTGTGTGTACCCTCCAGCCCCTTGAATGAGAGCTATTGATGTTATGTTATTTTTTTCTTCATATAGTTCTGTTAGTTGCAGCAGTTAAATGCACTACACCACTGAATGAAAATATATGTATTAATAGCTGTTCTAAGTAGTACATGTTATGGATAGTTAATTTTTTATTTATTTTTTCTTAATAGATATCATACGGACTGCAAGCAATGCAGAAGAATACTTGGACGATGAAGACTCTGATTAAATTGCACCTTTCATGAGACTGCTCTGTTTTATAAACAAGTAATGCATTCCAAAGTTTTTAACTTTATTTTAATTTTGTTTTGCTTTGAGCAGTATGGTAATTACATGATAAAATGCTTTTCAAATACATATGTGAAAAATAATGTAGGGGCCAGATTTGTCACCTCCAAAATGCAGTGACTATTATAACAAGAAAAAAAAAAAAGTTTGCTACAACCTGTAATGCCTTAATTCAAACTGTTTGTACATATTCTTACAAAATAAATTAAATTGTTCCATTAATAATCAGGCATTTAAAAAATAAAAAATTCAAACCTTTTGGTCGCAGTCTTTAATGTAGTGCATGTAAAAATGTGGAAAGAAAAGATTATTGTAATTGATGTAAATTGTATGTGTGCATAGTTTATGTAGCAGTAATCTGTGGGACTGAAAACAGAACTCAATAGTAGACGTGAGAATAATAAGCCTGCATTTTAGTGAAACCACTGTGAACAATCATCAATACAGTTCTGAACGTTCTTCATTTTATTAATCAATTAGATTCTAATTCTCTCAAAGCCAGAAGTAGCATTTTGACATCTACAGCTGATGAAGTTAAGTTGTAAAGTCTGTATTTCACTTTCATCTTAAAATTATAAATTTATATTCACCTGCAAAATAAGTGGTTTTTCAGCAGGAAATCAATGACTAACTTCTAAAACTTACATATCTGCTGTTTGCAATTAATAGTCCGCATCTGTTCTACCATACACAGTATTGCTTGCGTACATTTTGTGATTGTAATATTGTACCTCTAACAAGGATTCTCTCTTTCTGAGTGCAACCGTTCAAAACAGGAACCTAACTCCGATCATGGGTAGTCCATAAAATGTACTTTATTTACTTTTCTTAGTAGTATAAAATGAGTTTATTTAGGTTACAGTGGTGTCTACCAAATTCTATTTACTTGTATTGCTGCAGTGCCCAACAGTCCAATTGTACACTTTTCAACAAAAATATAATTTATTTGGTGCCTGTTTGGTGTTCTTTTTTCATAGTTAATTTATTATTATTCTCACAGTAAACATATTAGTATAACATTCAATTTGTTCCTTGTTACTTCAAAGCCAATACTTTGTGTTGTAAAGTTTTATACATCCTGTATAAAGTACTTTTAAATGTTATAGATTGCATATGATATCTGAAATTCCAGCACGCTATTCAAGTGTGCAT
Source organism: Polyodon spathula (assembly GCF_017654505.1). Taxonomy (NCBI): domain Eukaryota; kingdom Metazoa; phylum Chordata; class Actinopteri; order Acipenseriformes; family Polyodontidae; genus Polyodon; species Polyodon spathula. The sequence goes on from NC_054535.1 coordinate 65,670,784, forward strand.
TGTATCATTAATAATTAATTCACACAGCTGGTCTGCAGATCTAACCATGTGGGGCACTTTTGTCTTCTCATTATCCTAAAGGCTAGCTACAACAATTTTAACTCCATGCAATTGGAAAGACGAATAGTCAGTTGGCAAGTGATTTTAACCTCACAGCAACTATTTTTATGTACAGCACAGCTCATTTTAGAGGCAACCCCCTACATTAGCCTAAAACATACTTATGATTTGTAGTCTAAACATTGCAGGCTTCCTCATAACAGCCATACAGTTTCTGAGCGTTCTGATATGTTTGTTTTAGTTGATTGTTATTTAGAAGTTGTTGTTTTTTCTGGCTATGTAGTGGATAAGTAGGACATATTTTATATCAATTTTCTGACAAAAATAGAATGATCACTGAAGTTTAGGTAGAGAACATTAGTAGTTTTTTTTTTTTTTTTTTATGCATTGTCGCCTTGAACATAAGCAGAGGGAAGCTGTAGCTTCTATTGTAAAAATAGCAAATGTTCTGTGAAACATTTTGAAAGAAAACAAGTAGATTTCATCAGGACGATTGCATAGATCATATTTATAACCAGCCTGGGTTATTCTGTTCATTATTGTTTTTTATATTGATTGGCAGACCTGACTTTATCTTCACGAAGATTGAAACACTTGTACATAAGGCTATCCTTGGCAAACCCCCCCAAATGACCTTAATAAATTGCCGATTACCTCTAGTAGTACATATAATCTTAGATGTTCTGAGTTTTTAGTTCCTAAAGTTTGTACAGAATCTGTAAAAAAGGCGTTTAGTTTGCTTGCTCCATGCAATGAACTTCAGGAAGTTCTCAAACTTAACTGTCTGCTTAACCAGATCTCCAAAGTTGTTTCTTGTAATTTGATTCTTGTTTGCATTGATTCTGCTCATTTTGAATGTGTGTCTTTTTTATTTTGATTACATACCACCTTCTAGACCAGGAGAGGGATCCAGTTTATCCCCTTAGCAAAACAATTGCTGGACTTCCATGTCTGTTTAGCATAAGTAGCAGCAACAATTTTGATGTTTTACATACCTCTGTAGGAGGGTTGCAGAGAACCCATTACCTGTACTCGGATTTATTTGGATGACATCACCGGAAATGGGTGAGGCTAAAACCGTCAGGTCAGAAAGTGACAATACATGTACATTGTTTTAATGTTTATTTAACCCTTTGTCAATGACAGTAACAGCTCACATGGAAGGCAGAAAGGGGTACATACAAAAGAATAAAACAATTTTTTATTTAAAAAACAAAAAAAAATTAATATATTTAAAATGCCACAAACAAATATAAACTACAAAAATAAATCAAACCATTAAAAAATGACAAACTTTTAGAGCAGGTGCAGTGACTTTTTATTGTGCTGATTAACAACTGACATTACAAAGATGTTGCAAAATGATCTGTCGATCTTGGGCAGGTGTTGTGACTCTTGGTATCCCAGTTCATGGCCTATCATTGACAAGAGTGTGTCTAGTTATACCGTCCTTGCCAGATTTTAAATTTCTGGCTGTGAGCACCCAAGACGGCGAGCCGCAGTATGCTGCCCTAGTCCAGCCTCTAACATGTCGATTGCACGAAGGCGCTGCTCTCTTGACAGACGTGGCATATTGTTTTTTTTTCTGTGATTTTCTTTATTGCTTTTATTCAAGCTTGCAATTCAACAGCTGAAATCACACCATATCTAGTGTCCAATCAACTGTCTGATTAATTAGGTGATTAAGTGCATATGCTTCAGTCCTAGTCACTCAAGCGTGTCATGGTCAAGGATGAATGATCGAGTGATTAAAAAGAAACTAAAAACATTTCGCCGATGTCCATCATTTATATACCTTACTTTTTTTTTCCAAAATAAATGTGTTATAATAGTGATAAGTTTCTTTTGATGCTCAGTATATAATATATTTAACATATGCTGTGAATTTAACATACAAGTATAAACATTGTCACGTACAAGGACAAATTCAACATGTAAAGATTTTATATGTTAACTCATATATGACTGCTTAATGTTCGTGTCTTATCTGGACATGGTATCAAGTTTGCATGGTTGTCATATATAAATACTGGTACACTGGGTCCAGTAAGGATTTGTAAGTGTACGAATACTTATCGGAGACATGATAAGGATAGGAATGAATAACATGGAACTTCAAATAGCATGTAAAAATGACAATGAACAAATGTAAATTACTTTGTGTTGTGTGTTTTTAAGGAGTACATACTTGCAGTGGTTCAAAGAGACTATGCATTTAACATTGTTTCATATTAACATTGTTTTAAAATGTATCGCAAACAACTGCAAACTGGTCACCTTTATTTGACTGAAAGTCTTTTACATCGAAAACAAAACAGGTAGGATTTTTTTAATTATGTTTTTTGTTGGTCCTATCCTATTATTAAAAAATGCAACATAAGTTGTAGATGTATTAAAGGTATAAATTATTAAAAGCCTTGTTTAGGAAACTTAAAATAATATGTAATTTTATTGAAAAAAAAGGAAGCATTTTAATTTTATAATTAGTCTCTAATTTGTTTAAAAAAGAGGCCTTCATTGCGAGCTGGACAGACCCTACCGAGCATTCCAGGCTCGGCAGCCCTAGGCTTTGCTGGACAGGGCAGGAGCTGACCCTCAGGAGGTAGCTTCAGCTCCTCTGGTGGTGGTGGTGAGAGCAACAGGTGGTCTCCCCCTGGCGGTGGAGGCAGGAGCATTGGGTAGTCTACAGCTAGCAGCAAAAGCAGGAAAAGCAGGTAGTCTCCCCCTGGCGCTGGAGATGGGAGCAGCAGGTAGTCACTGGGGACTGGTGCGGCTTTCACTCGTTAGCTGGGGCATGGTGCTGCTCTCCCTCAGTCGCTGGGGCCTGGTGCAGCCCTCCCTCTTCATCCGGAAAAGGGCATTCCACTGACCAATGCTTCAGCTCTCCACAGACAAGGCACCATTCCTGGCCATTGAGGTACCTGAGGAGGGCATTCATTCCCTCCTTCCCTGCCTCATAAAAGGTAGAGATGCCTACCTCCAGCTTTGTGCCTGGCAGCGCTGAGCACTCCTGCTGTGGGGAAGGTGGCTTCTCCCTCTGGGGTTCTGGAGCTTGCACCAGCTTCTTCACCTTCCGGGGACGTCCACCCCTTTTGTGCAGGCGGCTGGGGTTGAGTTTGTTCCTAGTGGAACCAGTCAGCCAACTCCACCTCACCCCGACCGCGAGCTTCCTAGAAGAGGAGGTTTTTGTATGGGCACCCACCCATACACTCTACACACCTTACACAACGGAGCCCCCTCTCTCTTCAACCACCAGTACCTCTCCAGGTTGGTTTCCCCTTCTCCTTACAGTTTTGGCACCATGGACCTTCTTTCATTCTCTCCGGTGCATATGGCTGAAGAGGGGCGTGAACGAGGTTTGCCACACTGGAATGCCTGGGCTCGGCACAGGCAAAGCACCACTCTTCCCCTTTCAGGCAGGTGAGGCAGCCGTCCAGCTCATGATCCATTTAACCTCCCCTTGGGCAGACAGCACCTCCCTCACTTGCCTTCGTAATTGGCCACTTCCTTTTTTTCTTCATTTTCTCACACAAAAAGATTCCAAAAAGAAAAGTGTAACCGCAGTACTATTCTTTGGTGGCGCTGTTATCCCATGCACTGATACCATATGCAGCAGGATAGCTTGTGGGTGACGTTAGGCCAGGAAATGAATGGATTAACATGATAGGCGAGTACTACGGAGCGAGACGCAAACGTGCTTGTTTCTTTATTAAATGAAAAGATTGAAACAAACTAAACAGATACAAAAACAAAACGGCATGATAGCCAAACAAAGAGACAAAACAAAATAGTGAACCAAAACAAACAAGTATCGTGCTGGTTTAAAATCCAGCATGGGTAGCAATTGCTTTCTCTTTTATTTTCACTTTTACCTACGTTCCACCTTTGAACACCCAACCTCAAGTGAGCAAAAGCTGCTTGTTTTTATATTGTGGCCGAGGGATTAACTGGCTACCAATTACCTAGTTTATCCCTCAACCACAATCGGCATGTTTTTTTTCAGTTTGTCAATAATCACTCGCATGTTGACCACGCATTCGCACAATTTTATCTGCATGGGGCATTTTAACCCCATCCAGGCTGTAAAACAATAACGCAATAAAACAGTGTTTAAAATAAACACAAAACAGTACATTTAAATCATGTTAATATAAATAAACTCGGGGGCTGAGGGGGTTCTGCGTCGCATTACTAAAACTTTTTTATTTATTTCAATAATACTTGTTAGGACCTAATGGTAACTTAAATACTGAAATGAACACAATCTGCACTTTGTACACAAATCTGGTTTTGTATACGAGCTACTTGAACTAAAAAACATCTCCATGGTAGTAGAAGTTTCATTTTTTAGTATTGAGGTATTATTTAGGGTATTGGAAATATTCACAATGTGAAAGTCCATCGCTGGGATAATGAAGACTGAGTGAAACCAGATGGAATTCTGAGCAAACTGCATTACTCATGGATTAATGAGGGAAATGTTTGTATTCATTAGCAACAAAAAATAGTGCTGCAAAATCACGAGAAAAACATTAAATTTAAACTTTTTAAAAATGTTTTTCTTTTTTTGTTGTTTTGTTTTAATATATCCATTTTCTCATCATGTCAAATGCCCTCGTCTTCGGCTTGGGACATTTTACGACACGTAGCAGGCTTACCAGACGGTATTGCAAACTTGTACAAAATCTAGTGTTTTTTTATTATTATTATTTGCCACCTTGACCAGGTCTCCCTTGAAAAATATATCGTAATCTTAAGGTTATATATAGTTAATGTATCTAACTTTCCCCAGGGGTAAGACTATCTTGCACTTAACTACACTGTATTCTTTTAACTACGCATTGAAGTTCAACAAAGATAGAGGCACAGTAATATTCTGTCAGTAGGTGGCAACGTGTTACCTTAAAACTAAGTGACACAGTGCTCTATGTGCAATCATGCAAGGACAGATATCTCCTTTGATGGCTCAATGGAAGCAATAAATCTTGTCTTGTTTTTTAAATAAAATTCCAAATACAAAACTGATTAAAAACAACAACAACAAAAAAAAAGTTTGTATTTTGTTTCAACTGGGGCTACTTGCATGTTATAAAACATTATATATAACAATATATGGTGGCTGCTTAAGAAAAGTTGTGTCTTATAATGACACTGTCTCATGTTCAAGAGGAATTCTGAAACTTTTGTTACTTATATGGTGTGTATCAAAGTTGCCAAAAACAATATTTGTTTAATGGACGGCGAAACTCCAAATAAAGGCTAGCTGCCAAGGTAATGCAAATATTTTGTATCCATATAAACTGCCAAAACAATTATTTATTTTAGTGAGAGATGCATTATATTATCTACATTTTTTTTTTTAATGTTTAATTTATTTTCTGAATATTTGATGGAACAGATACTAAGTGTGGCAAAAAAGTATCTAAGCAGAAGCAACGATAGGGAATCACACAGAACACAGGATATTAAAGAGATACAACATGAATTATGAGGAATGTAGATGATAAAAGTACACATTTAATATATTTGTACTGCTGTTGTGAAGAAAAGGTGTGATAGTATTCAAAGATATCTGGTTAAGAGAATGATGCTGTGAGGCACTTAGTGATACTTATACATAAAAAATCAGTTCATTAATCTCACTATCCAGTAGTCAGGTTCACAATGAGGTGTTGGTATAAATGACTGAAGTTAAACCCTATAGCAAACAATAAACTTCCTCTTAATCCTCCCCTCCCCTCAACCCTCTTTCATTTTGAAATTTAAGAGCACACCTCCAAGTTATAATCTTATTTAAAATGTACTTGTAATGTAAATTGTAAGTAACTCTAAATCTATAGATGGCACTCACAATTGAAATGGTCCTGTATTTCATTTGGGAATCTAATCTAAGTGTTTTCTAAGGTTATATTTTATTATTGCATTTTGGATACAATACTTTAGATTTATCATTTATTGTTGCATGTTCATGGTTTGGTGAGGAGAAGTTTCTTGGTGCCAGCTTTAGATAAAAATTGTATACAATTAGCAAATATCTTGGATTCCACTAAATTGGTGATATAATTGCATGAATAAAAAAACACAGTTCAATAAAACACCAAAGTATATTCCCTTTGTTTTGAATTCTTTCACATCCTTCCCACACTCTACTTCATCAGAAAGCTCACTATGTTGACCATCCTGCTTGTTTACATCCTTAAATATATTAAGAATCTTTAAAAGGACAAAACTAACTTTCCCTTAAAAACCTGTGTGCCACTATGTAACGTTCTAAGAGAAGTTAGTAGTGTCTGCTATTACTTTCAACAGTTATACCAATAACATTTATAGGAAATGTGTAACATTAAAAAAAAAATGTGGGGAAACTACACTTACCTAAGAAAATGTGTAGCTAAAAAGTAACAGTAATGTTATAATTTCCCCTGCCACAGTTTGCCTCGAGTAAGGCTGTCTGTCCTGCCACAATGAAGCACTTTGTAATTTCCAACACCATATGGTTCAGTAATAAAGAAGCCGGAAACACAGAGGGTGAAAACAGTGGGGCTTCTTGAAGGTTAATCCTTTCAGCGACAGCTCCTAATTAATGTTTGGTTGTTTATTAACTTTATTCCAACCAGGCGGTGTGAATAAACAGAACCGGAGGAGAGGGATCAGCAAAACAATGTTTGGGCTTTTATACAGACATGTCTGTTCAGCATAAAAAGTAGCAACAGGTTTTATCATATTACAATATTACAATTTTAATGTAATTTACTTTCTGTAGAGGGAATTGATGTTTTAGATATCCAATTAAAAGATAATTAATTAATTGTATGTAATAGTTTAATTCAGCACTCTTAGTTGCACATTTCTCCCAAACGAGCTCAAGATTGTGAGTAAACAATTGCACAATAAAACACACATCTTTATATCTTTTATAACTTTTATCAAGTTGTGAATAAAATACAGTAGAAAAGAAGGTTAATATATAAATAGCATAAATCAGCACATTAAATAAGGTTCTCCAGTGTAAATATAACTATATGTGAAAGCAATACATTATTTGTCTATAATTTGTCTTTTCTGTAAGAACTAATTATATTCTTAAGTCAGAAAATTATAATAATATGAATATGTCAGTAGGCTTGAGTAAAACTATTTGAGTAAATAGATGGAGTCAGTAAATACATTAATATAAATTCAGTGGATTCTAATGAACAGAATATTCCAAAATTGTACTTTGTTCTGTTGTTAAAAATCTAAGTCCCAGATTTATAAAAGGATTGCGCATGTTTTATGACCGTAAAACGGGCGCTGAGGGTTCTGAATTCTTGGATGGGATTTATAAAACACACGCAATTGCATAAACACGCAATTAAGACATGATTTGCGGGGGGGCAATGTCTCTGTGCACTTTAGCCCTTGATGCATATGTAATTCTCTATATGCATATGTAATTCTGGGGTGTTTCTGAACAAAACCACTAAAATTAGGTCTACTAAATATTCCATCTAATTTATTAAAGCTGCGAGTAATTGCGGGCCTTGTATTTGCTTGATTGTTTTAACTCTGAAAAACAGGCGTCAATTTGCCGCAGTCAGACTGTAGGCTATGTAAAAGCCAGGATGATGCGGGAGACTTGTCTGTAGCAAGCAGACATCGTTTTCAAGGACAAAGAAACGTTTAATAACATTTTGCAAAGCGCTAATTTTTTAACCCTTCTGATCAAGTCAGTTTGTAAATTGTGGTTTATAACACTGTATTGTTTTGCAAACTTCAATTTTCAATACATGTTTCTTAGCTTACATGACAAAAAAGAAGGTCTGCAAATAGAGAATGTAGAATCCATTTTAAAAAAAAGGTTCTTAGAAGCACCTAAAAAGGTCTCCCGTGGCAAAGCAAGGTTATAACGAGAGTCTTTACTTCCAGAGTTTAGGCATTACTATAAGAACGGTGGAGGAGATTAAGAAACGATGGAACGATATTCCGAGACGCACTAAAGAAAAAGTCTCATATACATGTAATACAATGAGGGTTCATCTTCCACTGTTATTTTAGTAATGCTAAGTTAGCTAACGTTATGTGAATGTGAAAAATGATTTGTTTTTTGAAAAGGATTGGTAAATCTATTGTTTTAGCGAGTATTCATCCTTTTGAAGCCACAGACTTGTTTTGTGCACGTTAGCAAATGTTACTTTGTCCAATCTAAAAGTAATGATTAATTAATTTGATATATTTGCTGTTTTTTGAGTCTTTACTGAGTGCTGGTTTTAGATGTGTGTAGCTAGGTAGCATTTTGCAGCTAATCATAAAATGAGGCTAAATGTACTGTCTTTTATTAATGGTTCACATTATGTACTGTATAGTAGCAAACATTGCTAACTAATTAGCTAGATAATTAATCAAACATTAATTGTTTTGCTTTTTTTCTAGTTCCACTGGAGAGGCCCCAGAAATCAGTAGATGTACCAAGTGTTGTACATCATATCGTTGTCCATTTTGTTCAACTTCGGTATTTAAACCAGCACAGCTCCACAAATTTAAAAAATATATGACTGTTCAATTGAGTGGAGCAGTGAAACATGGAGGTTTGTTAACCATTTTATAATCGCCATTTTACGTGATTTCTAATGTGCACCATCAATGTGTTTATATTGAAAATGTTTACTTTTTTTTTTTTTAGATTTCACAATTTATAAATGTCACTGGGACTGTAGGGAAACATGCCATTTTCATTGCTTCCGTTGTCAACAGACAATCATCAAGAAAGATAATTTCATTAAACACTTGCACTCTGGATGCAATAAAGCTCAACCGATTGTTGAAAAGCAGCAGCATCAGCAACTGGAAAGAAGGTAGTCACAGATGGAAAGAGGGATCCCGCAGCTGGAAAGGGGGGTGGCGCAGCTTCATTCATTTTGGAATATAAAGTTCAACTCTTGTTCTAGAGTTTTGAGTCAATACCACAGGCTTCTCCTCAAGACAATGGAATTGTTGTGTTGCTCCATTGTAGTGCTTCATTTGCTGTATCATACTTTAACAGGGTTTGCCCTGGGTTTTGAAATGGATTAGGTGGTGAGGCCACACAGAGGTTGGGCGATTGCGGGATGGATGGGTGAAAAAAAAAAAAAAAAAACATGTTTTGGGGGTCAATTTCATACAAAACAGGTTTGAGTGGCTTTTTGGGCTTGTCCCCCTTAGGTGGCAAGAGAAAAACTCTTAGGTGGATCACCTAGCATGGAGATTACACAATACTAACTGCTTGTGTTTTGTGTTTTATGCATGCTTTTCATAAATCACTAATTTGCCAACACACCAACTAACATGTAGAACTAACAAGTTGTGTGTATTTATAGCAATCTGGCAGAGTTGATTGTCAAAGGACCTTAGACAACTATAACTGGCCTAAGAGTAAGTCATATATACTTGTTAGTAAGGGAAGGGATGAGATGTTTGATGTCATTTTCTATGTACTCATACTATCACAATTTACAGGATCTTCCAGAGCAATACACAGGCATCAATTGTGGTGTTTTCATATTGATGGTGAGTGGATAAATAAACAGGGTACTTCAGTAATAAATCTCTGAATGGATTGTTTAATTCTTTTTATAGTATTCCTCACAAACATGCAGTAGATTTCAGAGGAAATATGCAGAATGAGAATATGAAATCAATATTTTCAACCTTGTTTGTTAGACATGACGGTTATTCGTAAGTGGTGGTGTGTTCTCCTCATGGAGAACTTCTCCTTTGGAAGGTAGGTGTAAGATTCTGTTACCTCTTGTTATTTTTGTAAATAATGATTAACTCTGTATTGATATACTAAGTAGTTTATATTTTTTTCTTATGTTGAATAGCCATGGAAGACGCTTTGCACATTGAAGAGAAGAGGCCACCTTTCTGCTAGAGGTTAAGACTATTTGTTCTACAAAGAGACCAGGTATTAGTCTGTTTATTCAAAGTTCTCAATAATTATGAATAATGCTTGCAAAACATTCTTCCAATACATGGAAAGTATTTAATTCAAAATGACATGAAATTAAAGGTTTAAGTCTATCCATGTGTTAAAAGGTAATGCACAGGAAGCTGAGAAGATGGGGGGCAGCCTCCCGCAGGGAAACCAGGTATGACTGTCTGTGGTGTCTCCAATGTATTCCAGTTGTAGTCTCATAAATGAAAAGTAGCTACAGCAAAAAAAAAAAGAACTTTGAATTTATGGAAAACATTTTGTCAATTGCATTAATAATTATGACTTTCTCTGAAGGATCAAAGTCAAGTGAAGGATCCATTCAGATAACGGTATGTTTTCACTCTTATTTAAGTGTAGTACAGTGTACGTCATATTTGTTATTGCATGTAGGTTTCTGAGAAAGTCTTAGAATAGAAATATATTATCATGGCAACATTGAGCTGCTTGAGGTTTTTAAAAAAATGGAATAGAATTTTGTAATGGTAAGTACGTGCACAGACACAGATACGCTTTCTTGCTGTAGTCTACATAGGGGGAGTGTGTATGTTACAATGTAAGTATCTTATGTGTCAGTCTTTGTTAACAATAGCAATTTGAAGTTGGCATGGCACCCCTGCTTCAATAAAGTATGAGGTAGCATGTTGCATCGTTCTCTTAATATATTATTTGCTGTGACTCTTGCTTATTTATTTATTTGTGTGTATTAAGAATATTGCATCATGCTTTCCTTTTTATGAATCCGGAGTGATACAGGCCATCCACTCATCTGTCCAATAGATGCAAGAATTCAACCCAGCTTTCTCTGACATTGTTGACGCTCCAAGAGTGCTGACCATGATTGATGAGGAAGCACAAGAAGCTTTAAAGATGTACGAAGAATATTATAACCAAATTCAGAATATAGAGGGGGGAGACCCTGAGGAAATCCAGCCCTGTTTTGTTTTTATTTTAAAAATACAAAGGACATGGAGATACTCCTTAAGGAAGTGAGAGATGTTAGAGGGCTAGTGGTTTACTGCTCACTGTAACATTGTAGTAGGGTGTATATATTTGGGAGGGAAGAGGTTAAAATCCCTTCCTTGACTGGCAATAGCCTGCAGGTGGCTGTGTGTTGATTGGAGTTAATTGAACAATCAACCTCTGCCACCTGCTATAAAAGCAGCACTCCCTCAATTACGAACCTTTTTTTTTTCTTAATAAACCCTTAGGGTCCCAACCCTGAGGTCGGGACCCTAAGCCACATACAATCAATTTACAAAAAGATTATTGTAGAACATGTACATATACTAGCATGTTGTGTTGGTCATGTTTATTTTAACTGAACAGTATAAAGCATTTGCATATTTAAAATCTAAAGTATATGGCTGTTATTTAAAATTGTCCACAACATTATGGGGTCACCAAACAGTTTCTTTTTTGGAATTGGATCATTTGGAGAAAGAGGTTGAGAATGGCTGGCCTACATTATAATGTCTGAGCAAGCAGAGTCTGATTACACGAATAACTAGCATGGACCGACACCACAGGCTACACAACAAGCTAGTTAATCTAGCCATCCATTATCAATAACTGTTTGAGCAGTGAGCAGGAGCCTAACCCGGCAGACTCCGGGTGTGAGGCAGAACTACACCCTGGACGTGCCATCGCAGGGCACCACACACACACAGGGCAATTTAGAGTTGACAATCAACCTGAACAGCATGTCTTTGGACTGTGGGAGGAAACCAGATTACCCAGAATAAACACACGTGAACATGGGGAGAACATGCAAACTCCACACAGACAGACCCCCTAGGCTGGATTCGAACCCAGGACCCTGGCGCTGTGAGGCAGCAGCGTTGACCACATAAAAAAAAAAAAAAAAAAAAAATGTTTTTACTTTTATTTTGTTGTCATAATGTTGTGCCTTATTTTAAGCACTGTATGTTAGAGTAACTTATGCTTTTGTTAATGCTGGCTGTAAGCTAATGTTAATGTTAATTAGCGAGGCTGGCTAAAGTTAGTAATGACTCAATTTGTAGTCAAGGACTGTTAACGTTAGCTAGTAAACTAACTAGGTTGGCTGATATGACTAAATCAGTCATGTTTCTTAATTTCCCCTTAAAAACTAATATGTGGCTAATATGATTTTCAATTTTTTGTCATGGAAGCTCAACTTCCCGGACGGGACATACATCTGGGAACGTCATAGCCAGAGTCTTGAGAGGGACGGCTGAGAGGGAGGTCCCTCTCAGCCTGGGTCTGCAGCCATACATACTTGCCTGGGCCGGCCTTAACGCATCAATGTAGTGACGTAGCTCAAACCACTCGCCTAATAGGTCGAGCATAGTAGATCAATCAATGTCGTTTTTAAGAGGTAGCTGCTGGGATGATGCAGAAATTAACCCTTAACGGTCCATTTATTCAGCGCTTGTCAGGCCCGTCAGGTCCAATTTATTTTCACACGCACTGTTTTAAAGTACCACTGCCAAGCTCCACCCCTTGTCGCTGTATTTTTCACACACCTCTTTATAGACATAGATACTCTCCCGATCACTCGTTTTATCACCAAACTCCTCAATAATGTGATCCAAGTCATTATTTTATTACTATAATATCTCAAGTAGCTCTGCAAATGTCTGTGATATTCTTTGAGCACTGGATGCAGAAGCAGCTGTCTCCTTTATGTCCATGTTATCTCTATTGTGAAAACATGCAAGTTTGTCCGAGAACTCTCAGAAATACTGAGCAACAGGCTAGAGATAAACCCACTAAGGATCTTGGATTTTATGGGACCTATGGCGATCTGCAGCCTGGAAAATAGCAATGGGGAATGCACTGAATACACCGAGACTTTTGACGATGATGATGCTGGGTCAGTCATGAATGGTAAATATTTCTTCATAGTACAGCTTTCACTAAATTGATAAAATGTGTGCTCTCTCTCTCTCTCTCTCTCTCTCTCTCTCTCTCTCTCTCTCTCTCTCTCTCTCTCTGTGTGTGTGTGTATACACTGAACAAAAAAATAAATGCAACATGCAATAATTTCAAGGATTTTACTGAGTTACAGTTCATATAAGGAAATCAGTCAATTTAAATTAATTCATTAGGCCCTAATCTATGGCTTTCACGTGACTGGAAATACCGATATGCATCTGTTGGTCATAGATACCTTAAAAAAAAAAGGTAGGGATGTGGATCAGAAAACCAGTCAGTATCTGGTGTGACCACCATTTGCCTCATGCAACGCGACACATCTCCTTCGCAGTTGATCAGGCTGTTGATTGTGGCCTGTGGAATGTGCGATATGCTACACCTGTCAGGTGGATGGGTTAACTTGGCAAAGGAGAAATGCTCACTAACAGGGATGGAAACAAATTTGTGCACAAAATTTGAGAGAAATAAGATTTTTGTGCATATGGAAAATTTCTGTGATCTTTTATTTCAGCTCATGAAACATGGGACCAACACTACATGTTGCGTTTATATTTTTGTTCAGTGTATATATATATATATATATATATATATATATATACACACACACACACACACACACACATTTCAGATTGTAGCTAAGATTGTAAATCTCAATATTGATAAATAATGCATACGATGTTACATATTCAGTCACATTTAATGTAATAATCTGTATTGTGACTAATGTAATGTACACGTCCTTGTTTGCTGCATTTACACATGATCCAACATATTCGCTTCTTTCCACAGTAACCGACTGCACTGTCAACACACGCCTTTATCGTATCTTATGCAATAAGTACAGTACCAACAGTGTTGCAAATTAAATAAGATTGCCATATTTAAGTTACATTTCCCAGCTCAATCTCTTATGTTGACTTCCGGGAATGCAGTGTTTACGTCACTGTTTACATTCCCGAAAAGCACTTCACCGCAATTTAGGCTTCCCTTTCAGTCATATATGTGAACGCACTTCGGCCCCCTAAAACCTCAACTGTGAACGAAAATTTTGAGGCGGCCCAGAGACGGCCCAAGGCCGACTCAGTAAGTGTGAACGGGGTCTAGGTTGTCTGTAACAAATGAACTCCAGTTCTGTACTTTCTTTTTTTTCTGTTTCCTCTCTCTCTCTCTCTCTCTCTCTCTCTCACATCAGTCGGTAACCAAGGGGGCGTGGCTGAAGGTATAAAAGTAGATGTGGCAGAGTGAACCGCTCCTTTGTTATGGTTGCGAAAGAACTGCTGAAGTACTGTGATATAACCGTGAGTGTTTAGTGTTTGTTTTGTCATACTAATTGTAAACGTTTTTGTTCTTGTTAGACGGCTAACATTTACCGGGAACTGTCGCTAAAGGCCAGCGCAAAGCCGGCCAGCACTGCACTACTGTTCACTGATACATTGTATTTCATCACTTGCACATTAGCACTCACTCTGGACTTGTGGTCATGTTTGTGTTCTGTGTGTGTTTATACTATGTTTATTATTTCGGGACTGAACCCCAAGGTTTCACTGTGCAATGTGCAATACACATTGCTGTGTGTGTATTAGTTCCAGTCGCCAAATGACCCGGATTATAAAAACAAATAAAACATTGTTTGCACAGTAAACTTTGTTGTCTTTCATTGGTTTAAGCACTGCATGACATCTACACTTGTACACTGCAAACCACTTTGCCACAGGAGGTAGTAAATTTATATGGTATTCAGTACTGCTACTGTTAAAATAATTAAATTAGGAGCCTTTGATTAACAAGGTTATGAAAACCACTATCTCTAAATGTAGTTGTAGCTAGCAAAGTAATTACATATATCATACCTGTTTTGTGATACTGCAGCTCTCAAATGTACAATTTTGAAAGAAACCCATGTTATAGTTGCTAGGATACACACTTCAAACCTGCATTACATGCTGGATAAGACAAATCAGAAGTAGGCCAAGTATTCATAGGTCAGAAATTACTTCTGTTAAAATATTGTATTTTTTATTATTATTATTACAATGTTAATCTGATGCAGACGCACGCATATTCTTTCCAATTGTGAAACATAAGTCCTTTGTATTCCTTTTTTAATAATCGGAAGTGTTCTATTTTGAATGTCATGCCTTTTTGTTTAACTATTATGCACAACAGTGTTTTTTGTTTTTCTGTTAAAAAAACTGTTTATTCTGAAAAATAAAACATCAATGCATCGATTATCATTGCTAAATATCGAATACAATACAATGAATAGCCTTCATTTTTTGTTCTGGTGGGAAGCAATAAGACTGTAAGTCATCCAGGTTTTGCTATTGTATTCACTTTTTTTCTTTACAGTACAGAACAGTATCAGTGTTCTCAGCAAGTTAACAGCAGAGTAATTTATTAGGTTGCGTTATCACCATTCAAAATAAAATAAATAATCTGTATACAGTTGTGAGGCGAGAGTGTATTAAATGGAATGTCCAGACAGTAATGTATGTGTACAGAAATAAAATAATTTATTTTTATTATCTATACACAACAAAATAATTAAATAACAAAAGAAAACAAAATGGTGTGAGGGAATGTAACAAAGTGCCCGCCCCTGTGTATATTATCTGTTATGTGTTGCGTGTGGTGTGTTTAAATGTTGGTGTATAGACATTGGTACACGGGATATAAACGGGTCTGTGTAACACGAGTGTTTAAAAATGTATATGTGTATTTAGGCACGAGGATTGCACAGCACTTCACGTGCAAGTAAAATGTAGTAATATGTGAGCACGGGGAATTGCACTTTATTAATTCACGTGCTGGGATTCAAGTGAATAATTAATTGGTAATTGAATCCCAGCACAATAGTATATATAGATGCACGTTGTCACATACTGGGGGTTGGGTGTTCGGTGAGCGGAGAACGGGATTGGAGACGGAGGAAATAAGTATAGTAGTAGTAGTAGTAGTAGTAGTAGTAGTAATAATAATAATAATAATAATAACAACAGAAAGTATCTGCTCACCGTGTTTGTCAGTGTCTGTCCGTGCACCGTTTTGTTAAGTTTAGTCTGTTTTTGTTTGTCTATTTATTTTGGCGTAGAGTGCCGTGTCCTGTGTTTTTCGTGTTTGTTAAACCTTTTATTTTGTATTAAACCGGCGCCAACAGGCGTCTTCATCATTTCATTTCATCCGTCCTGTGTTTTGTGTATTGCATTACCTTTCCTGGCTCTGACGCCGCCCACTTCGGCCGTCTCTGTGACAGGGAAGGAGTGCAGGGGTGAAATCCAAAACAGACCGTGAGAACTCGTCTTTAATCGTCTTCGTGGCGAAGCATACATAAACAAAAAAAGACAAAAGAATTGTTAGTGTTTTTTTTTAAAAATCCCGCTGCACCAAACTAGTTTCTCCCTCCACCCGTTACTCCTCCTATTTTACTTTCGGACCAACCCCGAACACAGTAGTACGTTCCCTTTAGTATGTAATGTCCCGCCTCTGTAGTCAGTGGAACACCAATCCCCAACTGACAAGTGTCCTTATCCTTCACTTGACTCCAGTGGCTATAATTTACATACCCCTACTTCCACCCCTCACCAAGGTGCCGCACCACAAAAAGATGACTTTTGCCATGTTCACGAGATCTTGGTAAGGGAAGTCCCGTGTTGGTTTGATGCCATCTACTGTCGGGAGGCTGAATCACAGACCGAAATCCCCCGGGAGCCCGGGTTATTCTATATAATAAGTGCCCAGATACAGAAAAATGCAGAAATACCACCGGATGTCCTTCCTGCATATCCTTCCCCTCGATATATCTAATCTGTTTCCAAGCATACCGTAATATGGGATAATTTTGTTGTTCATATCCCAAGTCAATATCTCGGTCCCAATGGTTAGGTAGAGAGGAGTGTCTTTTATTACATGACCTTCCACCTCAGTAACCTCACAGCCCCGGTTACACTGCCATATTTTTTGACCCTACGCTCTCTTTTTGTTTTTCTTGGGTGGATTTTAGGGTTAAACAGATCGGATTGCAACGGAAAAATCTCACCAATTGTTTTCTCCTGTTGCTTTAATTGTCCCCTGGTAGAAACTAAGACCATTTCCCGACCTAAAATACGATCAAAAAACGGCCAGTCTCTTCCCAGGAGAACAGGGTATGGTAAACATTGCGCTACAGCCACTTTAACGTAAGCTGAATAATCACCTACAATAAGTTTAACTTTAGTGGTGGGATAAACCCGAGTTTCTCCATGAATACAGGAGATAGCCACTTTATCCTGTGGCTCCCAGGCTACCCCATCCAAGAGAGCTTGCTGAATCAATGTTTGTGCACACCCAGAGTCCGCAAATGCGTAAGTACTCTTTCCCCCGACCTGTACTCTTAACTGATAAGGGCCCTCCCGACATTCCCCAGTGTTCCTACCTGTTACTGCTGACCAGGATCTTGTCGCCAGATCCACCTTCATTACTGGACAATTCCTGGCAATGTGTCCAGGCTCATTACATTGGTAGCACACTTGGTTAGGAGGCATCAACGGCAGGTTAGGGGGATTCTCTCTCGCCCAGGATGGGGGGCTAACCTCGACCTCCATGGTCTGAAGGTCTGGTTACCCCCTCTGGGTTTCATTGGTTGGTTGGTCCGAGTTAGTTTAGGGGCAGGAGTGGGGTCTGACCCGGCACCTTCGTTCGCGTCTTCGTAGGCCTCCACCAGGAGGATGGCATCCTCGAGAGTGGTAGGTCGATTCATCTTAATCCACTCTCGATTCCCTGGCGGTAGTATAGACGCGAACTGTTCTATAACTATTTTCTGCACCAGTTCTTGGGGTGTATGTTCTTCTGGCCGCAGCCACCGGGTGCACTGATCTAAAAGATATTGTCCTGCAACCCGGGGCCGCATCCCCTTGGACAGCTGGTATTCCCGAAAACGGCGCCGGTATGTTTCCTCCGTGATTCCGAGGCGTGAGAGAATGGCTTCTTTTACTTTATCATAGTCCCCTGCATCCGTGGCCGTCAGGGCTCGATACGCTGCCTGAGCTTCCCCTGTCAGGCAGGGTGCCAATTTCATGGCCCAGTGTTCCCTAGGCCACTCTGCAGCCTCTGCCACTCTCTCAAAAGTAATCAAGAAAGCCTCGGGATCATCTTCCGAGGTCATCTTCTGAAGCTTTGGCTGAGCTGCAAACATCTGGGCAACCGTTCTCTCTGATGTTGATATTGATAGTTTTTCCACCAGCTGTCCAAAGAACTGGGTGAGCTGTTCCTGGTGCCGTGTCTCTCTCTCCTCTCGCTTCTCTTCCTGCTCCCTAAACATTGCCAAAACTGTAGCTGGATCCATTTTCACTTCTGACACCACGTGTGAGGCGAGAGTGTATTAAATGGAATGTCCAGACAGTAATTTATGTGTACAGAAATAAAATAATTTATTTTTATTATCTATACACAACAAAATAATTAAATAACAAAAGAAAACAAAATGGTGTGAGGGAAGGAGTGCAGGGGTGAAATCCAAAACAGACCGTGAGAACTCGTCTTTAATCGTCTTCGTGGTGAAGCATACATAAACAAAAAAAGACAAAAGAAATGTTAGTGTTTTTTTTTTAAAAATCCCGCTGCACCAAACTAGTTTCTCCCTCCACCCGTTACTCCTCCTATTTTACTTTCGGACCAACCCCGAACACAGTAGTACGTTCCCTTTAGTATGTAATGTCCCGCCTCTGTAGTCAGTGGAACACCAATCCCCAACTGACAAGTGTCCTTATCCTTCACTTGACTCCAGTGGCTAGAATTTACATACTCGTACTTCCGCCCCTCACCAAGGTGCCGCCCCTCAAAAGATGACTTTTGCCATGGTCACGAGATCTTGGTAAGGGAAGGCCCGAGTTGGTTTGATGCCATCTACTGTCGGGAGGCTGAATCACAGACCGAAATCCCTTTGACTCATCACAACAGTATAATCGTAAATCTCGAAAAACTACTCACTTCTAAATCTTTTGTAGTCATTTTTGTATTACTTTAGTATAAATACATGTTAATTTGGATTCATATGTTGTTTTTTTCTGACTTATGTGAACGAAAAGACACACATTTGCCTGTTTTCCCATTGGAAATAGTGATATTTTGAAATATCTCTGTCCTGGTCACAAAAGCAAAGTTTGTGGGGAATAATAGCCATTTTCTATACTTTTGAGGCATAAGCAATTAAGAAATAACACTTACTACCCAGGAACAAATTTTTTTTTTTAAAATTGTTACACGGTGTTATGTGTTTAAATTGTACCAGCTGCCTATTTTTTCTGATCTTTTGTACATTTAATATGTTTCGATTAGATGACAATAGAAAGAAAACAATGAGTTGCTATAATCTGCAATAAATACACGCAATGTATAATTATTGTTTTATTGTGTTCTCATAAACAACGGCGTCAGTGAATTAAAAAAAAAAAAAAAACATTCAGTTTTTTCACTCTGGAAATTTGGTAATTCTGAATTTATGTATATGCACTATAATCAGGTCCAAAGGCACCTAACTTTTAAACAAAGCACTGTATTCGCCCCTTGACAGAAATACAATGTGTTCTGGTGATAAATCTCCCTCCCGACCTGTGAGGGCGCTAAAGAACGGGAGGAGAAGTATCTGGAAGGGCTGGCCTGACAGTTCGTTTCAGGGACCGGGAAGTCGGCCAGCCTGGAAAGAAGCGAGACTCTGTTGTAAGACTGTATTGACTTGAAAGGTAAACGAGGGGCAGCTGCAAGTAATAAGGCAGCTGCAGCTGTTTACCTAGATGTCATGCGGGAGTACATATAGGGGCCAGGGTAACGCTGATCTTTTCCTTCGTTGGGGTTGAACGGTGGAAGAGAGAAGGACTGAGAGAGGAGCTCTCAGAGTGAAAAAGAAAGCGTTATATGTATTGTGTGTTATTTCTGTCTGTCTATAATTGTCTGTTCTTTGTCGCACCAATAAACAGTTAAAGCAATGGAATTATGGAGGGGCACTTTAGGGGGTCTAGTGTTTTCACATATAATAAAATGCTTAAAAATATGATATCTACAATGGCATAATCTGAAGCAACATTAAATGGAGTGGAAAAAAACCACGTACCCACACAATTGTGTACCTTCCTGCAATTTAGTGAAATTCTGAAGCACCTTGAACCTCCCTAACTGGACACATTAAAAAAAAAAAAATAGCAGTAAAGTTTAGATAAAATAAATATATAAATAACATTAACAAATACTTTTAGGTGAGATTGGAGCGGATTTAAGAAGCTGACTGTGACAAATGCTGTCAATACATAATCAACACATAACTAATGATTTAAGATGATCGTCAACCACATTTTTCTCTTAATAAACCACAAATATAATATATTGTGAGCAAGAACAGAATGGACGCCAAATTAATTTCTACATGCATCATATCATATCCTACTTGAATTAAACTGTCGGTAAATAAAAAAAGATTTCATATATTGTATACTTTTTACAGTAGCCACTTACATTTATAGCACTTTGACACAGGAGAGGGTAACTACAAAAAGAACCTCCAGGTTTCACAAACCTGATTATCAATTCTAGACTCCCAGGCCATTACCTAAAATAACATTAGGTTATTACCATAACCCTGGTTCCCTGAAAAGAATGACAACCATTACCAAAGAGGAAGAGCCCCTTCTGACCGTCAATCACTGAGCATATATAAAAAAGCTGCCCTATCAGGGTCCTGCTGTGAGGAGGAAATCCATCCCACCTCCTGTTGAAGAGGGTCGTTCTCACAGTAGCATATCGTCATTTTCTTTCGAAATTGGCGAAGTCAGCTGGGGACACGACCTCGAAGGGAAATGGCTGTCATTCTTTTCAGGGAACCAGGGTTATGGTAATAACCTAATGTTCCCTTTCAAGTGGAATGACAACCATTACCGAATGGGAAGCTGTACCAAAGCTGTTGTGGCTCCAGATTACAAACAGCACAGCCTCACGGGGATAGCCTCAGAGCCCTCATGACACCTAAGGGCATGCCACCTGCAACACCCTAGAGCCCAAAGAGGGCCTTGTTCAGTTTGCAACATCAAGGCGTTAAAAACGTGCAAATGTCTGACTACTTGTCCATGTAGCGGCATTGAAAAGCTCATCCAAGGAGGCGCCATGAAAGAGAACCCACAAAGTCGCTTGGCCCTTGGTAGAATGGGTTGTGATGTCCCCCGGCATGGGGGAGTCCATCTGTTCATTTGCCAAGAGTACAGCATCTGCCATCTAGTGCGCTAGACGTTGCTTCGATAAGGCCTGACCTCTAGAGCTGGGCCCCTAGCAGACAAACAGCTGGTTGGACTGTCTCCAGGATGCTGTCCTATCCAGGTAACAGCGCAGAGTCTGGATTTGTTATTACTGTTACCCGTGAGTCATTCCCAGTGAAAGCTATGCATGTGTAATCGATGGACAGCACATGAAGCTCACTTACTTGTCTGGCAGACAGAATGGCTATTAAAAACGCCACTTTCAAGGAAACAGGGCGCAGCTCTGTTGACTCCATGGGCTCAAATGGGGGACCAATAAGGATGCACAGTACTAGTTCCAGATCCCACTTGAGGACGAAGCCTCCGAGCCCCTTTAAGAAATTGCACTGCCAGGAAGTGTGCCCCAAGGGACACAGAGTCAATTTTATCGAGGCACACTGATATTGCTGTCAGGTATACCTTCAGAGTGGCAGCGGATTTTCCCACATCAAACAGGTGTTGTACGAAAATTAGTATTGTCTCAATAGGGCAGGCCACAGGATCGTGACCTTCAGCAATGCAACATTCTTGGAAACCTTTCCATTTATATGAATACTGGGTTCTAGTGCTAGGTACCCTAGCAGACTTTAATGTCTCTACCACTGCCTGGCAAACCTTGCCTGGATAGATGGCTCCGTTCAATGGCCAGACCCAGAGTTGGAGTTGGGCTGGGTTCGTATGCCATAATAACCCCTCCGCTTGGCTCAGAAGGTCATTGCGTAAGGGGACCTGCCACGGTTGACCCTCTCTAGTGTCAGGGGTAATAGTGGTAGTGGAGGGAACACATACAAGAGCCCCTGTGGCCAGGAATGAGCTAGCACATCTACTCTCAGGGGACCTCCGTCTCTCTCCATAGAGAACCATAGGGGGCAATGAGTGGACTCGGCTGTGGTGAAGAGGTCAACTTGAGCAGTATGAAACCTCTTCCAAATCTGTTTCACCATCTGAGGGTGCAGTCTCCATTCCGAGCTGTGTCTGGAGCTCTTCTGGACAGGAGGTATGCTTGCCTTGTTGTCCACGCCTGGGAGGTGAACCACCCTGATGGAATGCAAGTTTCTGTGCGTCCAGGACAGGAATCTGTGCACTGCGTGGTGAAGACCCAGTGAGCGGAAGCCGCCTTGGTGGTTTATGTAGGCTACACCGTAGTGTTGTCAGTCTGGACACTCATACAAGCCGGTATCGATCGCGGATCAGGTGCGACTTGAGCGTATTTACTCAGGCTTGGAGCGGGTGCATTCTCAGCAGCCCTAAGGGAAGGATTCTCGAGGCGGCTGCCATCAGCCCCAACAACCTTTGAAATATTCTGACCTGTAGAAGAGCATCCTGTCTGTATTGGGAGTGTGACTTCCAACGATCGAATCCTGTCTTCCAATAATGAGGCAAACATGCTCACAGAGTTCAGTTTGATCCCCAGGAACACTGTGTACTGAGACAGTACGAAATTGCTCTTCTGTTGATGTATGGAGAGCCTTAATTTCATCACATGATCTATGACCTGTTTGGTGTGCGCCTCTGCACGTGCTTTGGAAAGCGCACAAACTAGCCAATCGTCCGGATAGTTCAGGATCCGAATACCCTGCAGCCTGAGCCAGTGCTGCATCCATGCACTTTGAAAATGATCGGGGCGCCAGCGGGGGGCCAAACGGCAGCACGCACAATTCGTATGCATTGCCTTGAAAGGCAAAGTGCAGGTACTTTCTGTGCACAGGATGGATCGGGACATGGAAGTAGGCATCTTGCAGGTCGATCGATGTGAACCAGTCGCGCGGCTGGACGGACTAGAGGATACATTGTGCGGTCCACATGTTGAACTTCCTTTGTTTGAGGAACATGTTGAGGACCCTGAGGTCCAGAATAGGTCTGAAACCGCCATCCATCTTGGGCACCAGGAAGTACCTGGAGTAGAAGCCGCTGAGGGCATCGCTTGGTTTCACCAAGCGCACAGCATTCTTCTGTTGAAGACTGGCGATCTCCTGCTGAAGGAGGATCGCGCACACTGGTTAGACACTGGTAAGGAGCACACCCTTGAAGGGTGGTGGGCCTAAGTGGAAATGCAGAGCGTAACCGTGTCTCATTGTCAATAGCACCCAGGAGTCCTGGGTGCAGCCTTATCATGGGTGGTGTCCAGTGGTCAGTCCAGTTGTGAGGGGGTGGAGGAGGCAGCCGGGGCCCCTGAGGGGTGGTATCTCTTGGACTTGGGAGGGGGCACGGCTTTCTTAGGCCCCAGCCTCGGTGTCCCTTACTGCCGGCTCTTCCTCTGCCTGCTTGCTTGGTCTGGGGTGGAGCACGACGTTCAGGCTCTGTTGCCCCTGCAGGCTGCTCGAAGCGACCTCTGTGGGCTTTTGAGACCTTTCAAGGCTCACATCAATGGTTGCTCCAAAGGTCTGCCCCAGTGTAATAGGGGCATCCAATAGCGACACCTTCTCTGTCTCCACAACCTTGGTCTGAGTTAGCCAAAGGTGTCTGCGAGCCATTACCAGCGCCGCTAGAGACCTGCCTGATGCCTGACCTAACCCCCCCATGAGGTCGGTCATTGCCCTTGTCACCGCCTGTAGCTCTCCCGCGTCCGCCTCAGTTGCCCATTCCTGCAGTCTCTCCGCCAGCTGCGACTGGTACAACACCCAGACCTATGCTTTCATGAGCATAGCGTCAGTAGTCCTACAGGGCTTGAATGGGCTAGTGGGATCTTTGTCCCCTCTGGTAAAGATGGAACCTTACACCAGCACCGTGACCGTGTCCACGATGGTAGGGAACGTGCCTAAATACAGTAAATACAGT
This sequence comes from Polyodon spathula, assembly GCF_017654505.1. Taxonomy (NCBI): domain Eukaryota; kingdom Metazoa; phylum Chordata; class Actinopteri; order Acipenseriformes; family Polyodontidae; genus Polyodon; species Polyodon spathula. Next base: position 65,694,745 of record NC_054535.1, read on the forward strand.
ATAATCATAAATCTCGAAAAACTACTCACTTCTAAATCTTTTGTAGTCATTTTTGTATTACTTTAGTATAAATACATGTTAATTTGGATTCATATGTTGTTTTTTTCTGACTTTATGTGACCGAAAAGACACACATTTGCCCGTTTTCCCATTGGAAATAGTGATATTTTGAAATATCACTGTCCTGGTCACAAAAGCAAAGTTTGTGGGGAATAATAGCCATTTTCTATACTTTTGAGGCATAAGCAATTAGGAAATAACACTTACTACCCAGGAACAAAAACTGTGTTACATAATGTAATCGACACTGAACCAAAGACAAGTATTAATAGACTCTAATTGCAAAACTTTTTCAACATTTTATTTATTTGTAACTATACTAGTTTGTGTCACAGTGCAGGCAGCTTAGTAAGAAAACAAAAAAAAAGCCTACAGATTGAGATACATTTTCTATTTATCATTATTTTTAAAGCTTTTTCTAATTATATAGTATAAGATATTTGTGATTTAAACAAACATGTTATGTTCCTAACAGGGTTTGTAGTAAACAAATTACTTTTATAATAAATATGATTTTTATAGAGATGGTTCACTTGCACTCACCTTCCCACCAAACACATTTGTCACTCAAATTGCTTGCAGTACGTGGTGGGCGGGGACAGGCGACGCTTAAGGACTATGCACTTATGGTATAGGTCTAGTCGAGTAAAACAAAACAAAACAAAAAGTTCATTAGCTGACCAGTAAAACACGACAGGAGGGCTGGCTTCATAATACAAATTTTACTGTTATGATTAAGAGTATATGCGCTGTAATGAAATGCAAATGATTTTAAGGGTATGACACTATTTTGTGATCACACAACTCTCCTACAATAGCCATGCTATTGCTATGTCATTTCAAATCCCCCAGTTTGAGAAACACTGATTTAAACACTTCTGCTTCTGTGGTTTGGAGAGGGAAAATGTCTTCACACACACTACAGTTCAGGGGCTATGTGTGTGGATACGTGGCCTAGGTCTGTGCTTAAGTGTAAATACTCTGACTGAACCTAAGCCAGTTCATCTCTGAGTTGTATTTGTAAACACGGCATATTTGTGTTCTGGCACTGCTTTGAGAGCATTATAAAAAAAGTTTTACAAAATTACAATGAGTAATGTGACAGTACTGACACCAACACTTGTTCCTGCAATGAGTGAAGCACTGATGACAGCCAGTGTTGAACATGCTTTCTGTCTTCTGCCCTCTAGCAGATAACTACATTGGACTTTTGGAACCTCATACCACAAGTGACCTTGTAGTTGCACATACCTTGAGTGAAGTTCAAAATGAACCAACAGTTGTGTGGATCCTGAACAAGTCTGATCAAGAAATATAGCTGCAATCATGTCAACTTCTGGGTGAGTTCCATACAGTATCATAACCTGAAGCACCAAAGATGCAAGTTACATGCTGTGCAACCTTTCCAGAGCAAGGTGTTGCTTAACCTCCAGTTAATATCAATTCTGACAACTTGACTACATCTGAGCAGCAGTCATTGGAAAAGATGTTACAGAAATATTCCAGTGTTTTCAGCAGTGGATCGGAAGATCGGGGTCATAAAGGAATAGTTAAGCACCATATCCCTACAGGTGATGCTTCACCAATCAAACAGCGATCTTACCGTGTGACACCTGATAAACGTCTGGAAATTCATCATCAGGTAGAAAAACTCCTAAAGGCTGATGTCATCGAAGAGAGTTTTAGTCCATGGACTGGTACTGGCGAGAAAAAAAGATGGGTCCTGGCGGTTCTGTTTAGACTAGCGCAAGCTAAATGCTGTAACCGTCAAGGACTCTCATCCTTTACCGAGAGTAGATGATGCCCTAGATGCACTGTCAGGGTCATCATGGTACTCAACAATGGATCTTCAGCAAGGCTACTGGCAAGTCGAATTGGAACAGCAACACAGAGAGAAGAACGTTCACAACCGGCAGTGGACAGTACCACTTCAAGGTTATGCTAATGGGTCTCGCCAATGCTCCTGCAACCTTTCAAAGGTTAATGAAGATGGTGCTCAGGAGAATTCCATGGAAAACCTGTTTAGTGTACCTTGATGATGTGCTCATCTTCAACCGTTCTTTTGAGGAACATCTACAGCACCTGGAGGAAATCCTCTCTCACTTCCAATCTACTGGCCTGAAGCTAAATCCATCCAAATGCTGTCTTGCTCTGGACCATGTTATTTTCTTTGGGCATGTTGTCGCCAGACAGGGAATAAGACCTGATCCCCATAATGTGGAAAGTGTTGCAGAATGACCAGTCCCATGCACACCAACAGAAGTGCAAGCTTTCTTAGGACTTTGTTCCTACTATAGGAAGTTTATCAAGAACTTTGCATATCATTCAATCCCATTACACAAGCTGACTGAAAAGAATACTGCTTTTCAGTGGATCGCTGCATGCCATGATGCATTTTGTTACCTGAAGGATGCCTTGACACAGCCACCTGTAGTTGTTTTTCCAGACTTCACAATGCCTTTCCGACTTCACACAGATGCATCTTGCTCTGCCATTGGAGCTGTACTTGCCACCGTGAGTCAGCCGTTACATATGCCAGTCATGTTCTAACAAAGGCAGAGAGGAAGTGGTCAACATATGATAGGGAACTTTGGGATTTTCGTCATTTTCGACATTATCTCTACAAACAGCCTTTGTCATTGTTACCGAACACAATCCACTGTTGAGTTTAAGAAAGATCCCTATAGGCAGTGACCGGACAGGATGTCGCGCAAAATGGGCTCTTGAACTTGACCCGTACGACTGGGTGGTTGTCAACCATGAGGGACACAGCCATGCAAATGCAGACACGCTCTCCTGCCATCCACCTGCAGTCACAACAGCAGTCGCTCCAGCAGTCATGTCACAGAGACTTGTTACACCTACCTCCTGTGAAAGCACATCAGCTGTCCAAACACCATCTCTTAGCTACGGCTGCACCAGCAATTGACCTCGAAGACCACCAAAACAGTAATGAAGTGCTTACTCCAACTCTCAATTCAGAGCCATTAAGAGAGGACCCTTCATCCAAACTCCTCTTTGCACTCTAAAATGATGGACAAGACACCTGGACCCCATCTTAGCTGAAGTCATACAATGGAAGACAAAAGAAGGCCACAGACCCACTCATTGGCAAATGAAGAACAAAGATCCTGCTTTAAAGAAACTGGCAAGAATTTCACAGACTCACCTTTTATAATGGCTTACTGGGCCGGAAGACGTACCACACTGCATCCAGAGATATTGTCTACCAGGTCATAGTGCCTCAGTGCTTAATAGAGGAAACGCTTTGGTTCCTTCATGGTAACGTGGTTGCTGGACACTTAGGTGCTGAAAAGACCTTGCAACGTGCATATCAGCTATGCTACTGGCCATTCATGTCATGCTAAATAGAAGCATGGTGTGAGTGGAAGCAAGCGTAATCTTGTCAAGCTAGGAGAGCTCCTGTGCCAAGACAGCGAGCACCTATGAAGAGTGTGGTCACCAATGTGCTATTTCAAAAAGTGGTTGCTGACATTCTAGATCTTCCCATCACCAATCCTAGAAACCGATATGTCCTGGTAGTACAAGATTATTTCACAAAGTATGTGAATCTCTTTCCTGTCCCAGACCAACGAGCTACGATGGTAGCAAAATGCTTGTTTGAGAACTACATTAGGGAGCATGGAATTCCTGAAAGTCTGCACACAGATCAGGGACGTCAGTTTGAGTCAGACCTCGTTCACCATCTATGTCGGTTGCTTGGCGTCAAGAAGACCAGAACAAGCCCATATCATCCACAACGGAATAGTGTAGTTGAACGTTTTAACAGAACTCTTATTGATCAGCTAGCAAAGACATTGTTAGAACATTCTGGTGAATGGGATGACTATTTGAACCTAGTTGTCCAGCTTATCACACCAGCACTCACTCAAGCACTGGATTTGCCCTTTTTTTCTGACACATGGGAGAGAAGCGAGGTTGCCTGCCGATGTGATGTTCCGCTCTGAGCCACGTGTAGCCAAGTCCACCCCTGGAACACTGTCAGAATACGCTGCCTTACTTCTCAAGAAGTTTCAAATTGCTTTCAGTTCTACTGCTGAAAACAACCACCATGCTAGGCTGCAGCAAAAGCGTGCATATAACCAACATGTCAGGCATAACCTCTATCAGCAAGGTGATCTGGTATAGTTATGTGACCCTACTATGGCCCGAATAAAGCTTTCCCCTCATTAGAAGGGGCCTTATGAAATTCTGGACTGTCGGATCCACTGAAGATCATCCAGGTGTGAACTACAGAATTCGATACTTGCTGGAACCTATAGGAAAATCTCTGGTGGTACATTACAACCACCTTCAGAAATACACCACCCCCTGTACCCCAGCATGTGAGGACAAGATTGGCAGAACACCAGTCTATCCCTAAAGAGACGCCACAGCTAACAACTTTGTCGGGAGCCTTGCCCTTTATATTTCCAGAACAACTGTCTGTGAGCAGTGTCCCTGAACAACCTAGGAGCCAGTCAAACCCATCAGTAAGGGACCCCTGCCCATCTGATTCAGCAGAGCAGACCACTCACTGGCCACCAGGGACTAACTTGCGTCGTTTCCCAGTAACAGGCAGAGGGCCTACAGCTCCAACTGAAATTTCTCCAAGTCCTGTATTCCATCATGAGAGAAGTCAAATCAAACCCCCAAAACACTTTCAAGATTTCATTATGTCTTCAACTTAAAATAAAAAATTATATATATATATATATATATATATATATATATATATATATATATATATATATATATATATATATATATATAATACTGTTTTTAGACTAACCCTCCTGTTCTCGGTTAATATGTATTGTTAATTCATCTGGTTTGTTCACAGTTAAGGATTATAGGTTGTAATAGTTTTTTGATAGAAACGAGGAAGTTGTAAAGGAGGAGGGGTAAGAAATGTAAGGTTATTTTTGTTATTGTTTAGGATCAATAAGTATTTCAAAATTAGGTTAACATTTATATTTACAAAATCAAAAATTAATGCAAAAACAACATTAATAAAATATTATTAATAAATGAAAATACTTATTGTTAAAAGGCTAGCAAGTAAGTTGGTTAAACTCTCCTGGCAGCATTAAGCTTGCTGTGCAGTATTGCTTTAATAGTGTATGAGTGCTTGCCTCCGAATTGTTTGTATAAAGTTATTTAAAGGTTTTGTATTGATAAGCTTTATTGACAACACCAGGAAGTGTGTGAGGGGGGGGAGCAGTTGTTGACATCATGTAAGCTGTTTATAACTGAAAATAAAACTTCAGCTTGTAATCTGTCTGCATCCAACCGAGTTGTTGATATTAGTTATTTCTTCACCACATCCGAACCCAAATATGGCCCAAAATATGATATATATATATATATATATATATATATATATATATATATATATATATATATATATATATATATATATATATATATGCCTACAATACATCTTGCATTGAGAAAACACCACCGGAATGGGATAAAGGAAATTACTATGCAATACAGTTCACGTGCAGTCACATTTTTGATAAGTAGCATTTTCAAAGCAATATCATTATGTGCAGTATTAAAATATGTTAAAATATAGCAAATCCACAAACCCAATGAAATTGTATATTTGACATTTTATTTTTAGTGTGCTGTGTAACACGGGCCATCATTTAACCTTGAAAAAAAAAAAAAAAAAAAAAATAAGCAGATACACGTTTTTATCATATAAACAACACAACGTCTGTTGTAAAAATACAGAAAAAAATTGTTTTGATAACTGTCCAAAATATTTACTTGAGGGCTAAGAATGAAAACCATCAAAGAACAAAAAGCCATTTCTGATAAGGAAATTGTCAAAATAAAGGGGCAGCTGGAAGGTATAAATTTACCTGTCAGGACAATGGCATTTAAATACTAATACTATTAAACTTATCTGCTGGTAATGTGTCTCCCTTTCAATTCAAATGACGACCATTACCGAATGGGAAGAGCCTCTCTGACTGGCAATCACTGAGCATGTATACAAAAGCTGCCGTATTAGGGCTCTGCTGTGAGGGGGCAGTCCCTCCCACCTCCTGTTGAAGAGGGACTTCCTCACAGTAGCACATCGCCATTTTCAAGGCAACACGTTCAAATTCTGTGTGCTGCCATTTGCCCTCTCGCTGGCGCCCTGCACATTTTTAAAGTGCAAGGATGCGGCAATGCCTCCACGCAGGCTGCAGGGTATTCAGATCCTAAACTACACACAAAACAGGTCATAGATCATGTGGTGAAGTTAGAGATCTCAATACATCAACAGAAGAGCAACTTCGTACCATGTCAGTCCACAGTGTTCCTGGGAATCAAACTGAACTCTGTGAGCATGCTTGCCTCACTGTCGGAAGACAGAATTTGGTCGATGGAGACGACATTCTTCCTATTCTGAGAGGATGCTCTCCTACAGATCAGAATATATCAAATGTTGTTGAGGCTGATGGCAGCCGCCTCGAGAATCCTTCCACTAGGGCTGCTGAATATGCACCCGCTTCAAGCCTGGGTGAATACGCTCAAGGTGCATCCGGTCCGAGATCGGTACCGACTAGTGCGAGTGTCCAGGCAATGCCGGAAGACACTGGAGTGGTGGCTCCGTCCCGGAAATCTGTGCCTCGGATCCCCTCACAGAAGAGAAGTGATCACTACAGACGCCTCCAGCCTAGGCTGGGGAACGGTCTGGAATTGGAGAGGAAGAAGAGGTCAGTGGAAGGGACATTGGCAGCAAGCGCACATAAATTCTCAAGAGCTGCAAGCAGTGAGCCTGGCATTATCCCATTTTGAAACATGTGCTTGTCCAGATGGACAATACCACTGTGGTAGCCTACATAAATCACCAAGACGGTCTGCGCTCATCAGGCCTTCACCACGCAGCGCACAGACTCCTGTTTACATCCCCTGTGTGGACAACAAGGTAGCAGACCGCCTGACCAGAAGAGCTCTAGACAGCTCAGAGTGGAGCTGCATCCTCAAGTGGTGAAACAGGTTTGGGAGAGGTTTCGACCTGCACGAGTCGACCTCTTTGTCACAGCCGAGTGCACTCATTGCCCCCTATGGTTCACCATGGAGAGAGACAGGGGCCCCCTGGGAGTAGACGCGCTACCTCACCCCTGGCCACAGGGACTATTGTATGCATTCCCTCCGCTACTGCTACTACCCCTGACACTAGAGAGGATCAAGTTGGAGAGAGCACAGGTTTTGCTGGTTGCACCCAAATGGCCAGGGCACCCCTGGTTTGCTCTCCTCTCCAACATAGTGTTGGGTCAACTGTGGCAGGTCCCCTTTTCCAATGACCTCCTGAGCCAAGCAGAGGGATTATTATGGCACACGAACCCAGCCCATCTCCAACTCTGGGTCTGGCCATTGAACGGAGCCATCTATCCAGACGAGGTTTGCCAGATGCAGTGGTAGAGACACTAGAGTCTGCTAGGGCACCTAGCACTAGAGCCCAGTATTCCTATAAATGGAAAGGTTTCCAAGACTGGTGCATTGCTGAAGGTCACGATCCTGTGGTCTGCCCTTTTGAGACAATACTAACCTTCTTACAACCTCTGTTTGATGCAGGAAAATCCGCTGCCACTCTGAAGGTATACCTGACAGCAATATCAGTGTGCCTCGATAAAGTTGACTCTGTGTCCCCTGGGGCACACTTCCTGGTAGTGCAATTTCTTAAAGGGGCTCAGAGGCTTTGTCCTCCCATGAAAAGCATGGTCCCCAAGTGGGATCTGGAACTAGTATTGTGGGTCCTTATGGGTCCCCCATTTGAGCCCATGTCGTCAGCAGAACTGCACCATTTCATTGACAGTGGCATTTTTAATAGCCATTACATCTGCCAGACGAATAAGCAAGCTTCTTGCGCTGTCCATTGATGACACATGTATGGCTTTCACTGGAAGTGACTCGCGGGTAACATTAAGAACAAATCCACCCTTTTTGCCAAAGGTGGAATCCTCATTCCATATTAACCAATCAGTGGTTTTGCAAACTTTCAGACCTCTCCCAAACAAGTCAGAGGAGGACCATAGACAACACACACTTGCCCAGTTTGGGCTCTGCACTGTTATTTAGATTGGCTGGGATCCTGGAGACAGTCCAACCAGCTGTTTGTTTGCAATTGGTCCCGCTCTAGAGGTCAAGCCCTGTCGAAGCAACGTCTAGCGCATTGGGTGACAGATGCAATACGCTTGGTGTATGAACAGATGGACTCCCCGTTACTGGGGGACATTGCGGCCCATTCTACCAGGGGCCAGGCAACTTCGTAGGCTTTCCTTCATGGCGCCTCCTTAGGTGAGTTATGCAATGCTGCTACAGGGACAGGTAGTCAAACATTTGCCCGTTTTTACCGCCTTGATGTTACATCGTCATTTGGTACAGCTTTCCCGTTCGGTAATGGTTGTCATTCGAATTGAAAGGGAATGTTAGGTTATTACCATAACCCTGGTTCCCTGAAAGAGAATGACAACCATTATCCTTTGAGGTAGTGTCCCTAGCTGACCTCTGTTTTCGAAAGAAAATGGTGATGTGCTACTGTGAGGACGTCCCTCTTCAACAGGAGGTAGGAGGGACTTCCTCCTCACAGCAGGGCCCCAATAGGGAAGCTTTTGTATATATGCTGAGTGATTGATGGTCAGAGTTGATCTTCCCATTTGGTAATGCTTGTCATTCTCTTTTCAGGGAACCAGGGTTCTTCTAATGCAGCGGTTTTCAAACTAGGAAAAATTCTTAAATGGCGGACAACGCATTTTATTTAGTACCACTTGCCAATCTATTGCAAACTTTTGTCTTGTAATCAATGTTTAATTGCTAACACAAGACTGATGTGCTGTGACAGAGAGTTCAGTGCATGCATGGCTAATTTACATATTAAATAGGTACATTTGAAATAAGCCCTGTTTAAATGTCATATAAACAGTTGGGCGATTACTGCAGTCTGTCTGGGATAAAAAAAAAAAAAAAAAAAAAAAAAAAAAAAAAAACATTTTAAAAAACTAAAAGCCTAGTCTTAACTCCATATTAATTTCCTGTGTTCCTACAAATAGATATTTATTTTTTTCAATGACCCCATTAAAGTGTATTGTAACTTAAGTACTATTGGTTCATTTCAAAATACAGAACATACAGCCAGTCAGAAACCGAAGTATTGCCACGTGGTCTAACTTTACAAGATGGTGTAAAGAGAACTTTATTTTCTGGTGTGAGAGAAGAGTTATAGGTTTTTAGCTCTCAATCCAGTGAAAAAATATGGATTGTTGACTCAATACTAGTACATTACTAGCAAAGGACGATCAAGACGAAATACCACCAGATTGAAAACACCAAAAATGTCTTGCAAATGAAGCTCTCTTAAATTTCCCTGCCATCATCAGTGATTTGTGTGCTAATAAGCAGGGACATCCATCACACTGATACTAGGTAAGTGTTTTATTATGATTTTTTAATTTGCATCAGTACTGTACGTTTTAGTCACCAAGAATTTAAAAATGCCAATAACATGTTTTCATAATAAGGTCAGCCGTAGAGGTGTGTGGATAGTGAACTTTTTTTGCCTGCTTTTCTGTAATTGTATTATCAATAAAAATACATGATTGCCATTTGCTATTAAGGAATAGTCCTATGTCATTTCTGAGTGACTGAGGCTAACATAGGCTTTGTTGATTTTAATTAATTAGTAATTACAATAAAATTATGTTGATGTTTCCAACAACTAGAAACCTGTTTGAGAGACTATTTTTAGCTAAATGTAAATAGAATATATTTCTGTCCGTTATAATACGGAAACTTTTATAATTGTATCCATCACACACTTCAAGGCTTGTGAGTTATTGTATCACATAATTGTACAGACCTTTTTTCTGTTTTCATTTTATTATGACTGTATATATATATATATATATATATATATATATATATATATATATATATATATATATATATATATATATATATATATATATATATGTATACCTGATATATAAATTACTCGATACGCAGGGGACTACATTTTTTGGAAAGGAGTATGCAGCTAAAGTGATTTGTACAAAGAATATCCTTTACTCAGTGATACACCAGCATTACTGTGACACATTTCCCAATATTTTCCCCAAAAGTGACAGTGAGTATTGTAGAGACACCTTGGTTGTATCTACAGCTTTACAGTTTTATTTTTTACTCTTCAGAAACAAAAGGTCAGTAAACTCTGTTGGCATATTTAAAACAAACAAAAATAAGAAATGGCAGTTGGTTCTGAATCAAACATATTGACCCCCTCACTGAAGAAAATGTCCCTGTACAAAACTGAGATGGGGCCACATTGACCCTCAGTCTAAGTCCTGGAGGAAACACTGGGTGCTAATTGAATAATTTGAATCTGAGCACCTGGTATAAAAGCTCCTGATTTCATGCATTCGAGAGATTTTTTTTGTCCAGTGAGACGTGAACCCGGGTTTGTCTGGAGTGGTGATTGGACGAACAGCAGGAACAGACAAGGACTTGTTTGTGTTCAGCGGTGGCTGGGGAGAAAAATGACTGAAAACAGTCGCCGACATTTAGTGAGGCTCCTGCTGTGCTTCCTGTCTCCCACTGTGTGTGTGTATGTTTTTAACTGTTTTAAAAACTAGTATTTTTTAAAAGGCATTAGGGATTTTGGGAGGAGTGCTATTGGTTTTATTGTTGTTTTGAGTAAGCCCTGTCACCATGATTGTCTCAAGCAGCACTGTTTTGAATTATAATGAACCATGTATTATTTTTATTGAACAGTGCAAATCCCATGCCATGACTATGTATTCTGGACTTGTCCTACTTGTTAAATATAGTTAAACCACTAGTATTTAATAAAACGATGTACATTGCCTTGCATATTGTTGTGGTCTTAGTTTATTTCCTTCTGGTATTCCATCTGACTGATCCCACCCAATCGAAAAGAATGCGTGCCCTTCACGGGTGTTACATATGTATAATATGTACAATAATACAATACAAATTGGAGAATGGGCACCTCCCAGATGTTGTGCCCCTATGAAGAATCCCTTTAGCATGAGGCCTACTATCGGATGAGACGAGCATGGCGGAGGAATGGCTCCTCTAGTGAGAAATCCAACCCCAGCTACCTGCCCCAAAGGGGAAGAAGGGGAGGAGTGGCCGGTCCCGAGGCAAGCGAGGGAGGTGTTGCCGGGCCGAGGGCCCAAGGGGGAGCCGTCTCCAGCTCCAGCTCCACGTCGGGGACAGCTGGGACGCTTACCTCAGCACTCTCCTCATCTGCAGGGAGCAGGGGCTCTTCACGGACCACAAGTAGCATCACTCTCATCAAGCAGTATCGAGCGGTAACCATACTTTGCGCCAATAGGGACCACAATGAGCATTACACACAGGAAAACGTTTTTCAGAGATCAACATCAGAATGATGAGATGACTAAGAAAAAAATCTCCAAAATATAAAAAATATAAGAACAGTCCCTAGAATTCTCAGCTGGCTGACTTCATCTTTTAAAGTGCTGCTTGTTTTCTCAAACTAATCGTGTAGCACTGACAGTAATAACACAACACACTTGCAAACTGAAGGTTATAGTTTCATTCATCAAATAACACGCTTGCCAGACCTTTTTATATTTATAGTATGTAAAAACATATTTCTGCAGACAATTACATTTTAAAACAGAAATAATTTAATATAAATTATATAGATGTCACAGTAAATGCATTCCCAAGTATATTTCCATGTTGACAAAAGTCATTAAACTCGGATGTCCTGTAATATACATATGCATGGATGAAAGTGTCTGGAATCTGCAAATATCTGCAGAAAAAGAAAAAGGGGAAGGCAAAAGAGATTTTTACTTTACTGTAGTGACTTATTTCTTTTATTGTATAACAGGTTGTGACAGGGTTGGCAGAGTGGTGACGTCAGGCCAGAATGCAGGAAGAAAAACAAAACAGGCAAGTACTGGAGTGCAAAGGTGCTGCAGCACGGTTTATTTAAACAAAAAAAAAAAAAAAAACGAACAAAAACACTGCTCAGAGCAAAATAAGTTTTAACAAAACCAAACACTAAACACAACAAAACTCAGGTGAGGCTGAGCAATCTTTCAGTGACCCTGTAGTTTCTGTTTACACTCAATGTTCACTCTCTCGTACTTCTCCTCTGTACTCCCACCCTGAACTAAGAGCGCTGCAGGTTTACTATGGCCGAGGGGTTAACTATCAATTGTCTCATTACCCCTCAGCCACAATCTGCACAAGTTTTTTTTTTTTATTACTACTGGCAGAAGACGAGCTGCAGACCTCGCCTCTGCCAGAACACGTTTAAATAAAAACAAAACACAAACGCAAGGCTACGCGGTCATACATATACGTAAATAAATCATAATACTAATCACTAATCATAACAATGCAAAACAAATATACTTTTTGTTTAATAATTGTACTAGTACTTCATTAGAGCAAAAAGTAGAAAACGCTGGTTAGAAAAACGTATTACCCAGGTATTGAGTTTTTTTTTCTACATTTCACCCAAGAGTGTTGGGAACTACACATTAAAAGTGAAATGGTGCTTTTGACTGATTTACTTTTGCTGCACCAACACCCTGAAAACTTGTAAATTATCCCTGCTGCATGGAGAATCTCTGGCAGTTCCTGTCAATATCAAATTATGTAACCCGATTTTCCAATTTCTTATGAGTTTTTTGTGTTAAGTTTGTTTTTAGGTGTGTATTCCTTTAATACTCGACCAGGGGTCATTATGACGGTTACATTTTAAACAACAGTGTTAAAATGAAAGACAAACTCGGATACAACTCAAAAGTTTTATTCAAGCACATCATATCAAACATCGGCACAGCCAAAACACTATTTAAAATGAACAAAAAGGGTTTATTTTTTAACTTACCACATATAAAAGCACTACTTAAAATGAAAATCTAGAATAAAAGAAACTAGTGTGTAAACAGGTATATGTACGTACAAAACTGTAGAAATTTAATTCGTTTTTTTAAAAGTAACAGAGAAAATAACTCAATTCCCATTATGTAACATGAATGCACTTTTAGGAAAACAGACTTCAAAGTATTGACTAAGAAACACAATTCAAATAGAGAACGTAACACTTATCAACTTCTCCCGTGCATTTACCACATACTGCTGCTTCGCAGTGGGTACTGTGGCTAAGTGGTGAATACATGCAGGTGATTGCAGTGCAGAGCGGATTAATCACACAGACGAATGATTTACAGGTGCAAGGGTGTTTATTAATGATTATAAAAATGTCCAGAGCCTTATGGCAAAACCTGCAAATAACAATAATGTTGGAAGTGGTACAGCGGTGTGTATCACTCCTGTTTGTAATCCCATGGGTTTGACCGGCAACCAAAAAGCCCTGTCTTTTATCACCCACACAAAACACAAATACAGACACAGTTCCTACAATGTGTGAATTAAGTGCTCGTGGTGCAAAGACAGTTCCACAGTGAAAAATGAGTGTTGATGTCCGGGTTTAATGCTGACCTGCGGCTACAGCTCCAGATCGTGCGAGTACTCTTTGAAAAACAAACACCACAAACAAACAGTGTTATAAGACAGACGAACACTCTGAACACTCACATTTATTCACAAATTACGGACTCCTTCTAGGTTGTTGCTAACCATCTACAAAGGAACAGATCACTGAAGCTACGCCCCCTATTTATACCCTCGCCCATGACCCCTAGGTTAACGAGCGCATCTGCTCCTCCAATTCTCAGATGCCATGCTGTCTACCATCCGGGTCAGTGAGCTTGGGTGCCGTAACTCCGCCCCCTTTCTAAATGGCTGACCTCCACCTACCCTACGGAATAAATTGTCTTGCCATTTGCTTAAGGTTACTCTGTTCCTTCTTTCTAGTGCCTTGTGGGGTCTCGAGGAGTCGAATGGGTTAAAGTTCAAGTATATTCTCCTCTAGAGGAATTATGACGTGTGCTATTACTCTTTTTTTTTTCTCCCGACTGGATATAGACTTCATCAATGTATTATACACTGAACAAAAATATAAATGCAATATGCAACAATTTCAAAGATTTTACGGAGTTACAGTTCACAAGGAAATCAGTCAATTGAAATAAATTCATTAGACCCTAGTCTATGGATTTCACATGACTGGGAATACAGATATGCATCTGTTGGTCACAGATACCTTAAAAAAAAAAGGTAGGGGCATGGATCATCTCCTTCGCTTAAAGTTGATCAGGCTGTTGATTGTGGCCTGTGGAATGTTGTGGAACCATGGGGCACTCTGTTCCCAATGTTGATATCAGCAAACTGCTCGCCCACATGACGCCATAGATGCTGTCTGCCATCTGCCTGGTACAGTTGAAACCGGGATTCATCTTTGAAGAGCACACTTCTCCAGTGTACCAGTGGTCATCGAAGGTGAGCATTTGTCCACTGAAGTTGGTTAAGACGCTGAACTGCAGTCAGGTCAAGACCCTGGTGAGGACGACGAGCATGCAGATGAGCTTCCGAGACGGTTTCTGACAGTTTATGCAAAAATTCTTTGGCTGTGCAAACCCACAGTTTCATCAGCTGTCCGAGTGGCTGGTCTCAGACAATCCCGCAGGTGAAGAAGCTGAATGTGGAGGTCCTGGGCTGGCGTGGTTACACGTGGTCTGCGGTTGTGAGGCCAGTTGAACTTACTGCCAAATTCTCTAAAATGACGTTGGAGGCGGCTTATAGCAGAGAAATGAAAATTCAGTTCTCTGGCAACAGCTCTGGTGGACGTTCCTGCAGTCAGCATGCCAATTGCACGCTCCCTCAAAACTTGAGACATCTGTGGCATTGTGTTTTGTGACAAAACTGCACATTTTAGAGTGGCCTTTTATTCTCCCCAGCATAAGATGCACCTATGTAACGAACATGCTGTTTAATCAGCTTTACAACTTTACATGTTGTGTTTTATATTTTTGTTCAGTGTGTGTGTGTGTGTGTGTGTGTGTGTGTTTGTGTGTGTGTGTGTATACACACACACACACACACACACACACACACACACACACACACACAGTGCGTATAGAAAGTCTACACCCCCTTGAACTTTCACATTTTGTTGTGTCAGTGCCTCAGAGTTCATGCATTTAATGAGGATTTTTTCCCCCACTTATCTACACACCATACTCCACACTGTTAAGGGGGAAAAGTTTTTATTGAGAAAAATTATATATTAAAATTACAAAACTGAAAGATCATAATTGGATAAGTCTGCCATTGGCCTCTTGGTAGCCTCTCTGATCAGTCTCCTTCTTGCTCGGTCATCCAGTTTGGAGGAATGGCCTGACATAGGCAGGGTCTTGGTGGTGCCATACACCTTCCACTTCTTTAATTGTCTTCATCGTGCTCCAAGGGATATTCAAGACCATTGATATTTTTTTTATACCCATCCCCTGATCTGTGCCTTTCAACAACTTCAGCCCAGAGTTCTTTTGAAAATGCCTCTGTGCTCATGGTTGAGTCTTTGCTTTAAAATGCACTACCCAGCAGAGGGAACCTAAAGGAACTGCTGAATTTATCCTGAAATCATGTGAATCACTACATTTTAACACAGGTAGAGGCCACTTGGTGTGTGATTTTGGAGGCGATTGGTTACACATGAGCTAATTTAGGATTGCTATTACAAGGGGGTGGACACTTATCCAACCAAGCTATTTCAGTTTTTATTTAATTAATTTTCTTCAAATTTCTAGAATATTTTTTTCACTTGGAAGTTGTGGGGTAGGATGTGTAGTGAAAAACTATATGCATTTTAATTCCAGGCTATAAGGCAACAAAAGGTGAAAATTTTGAAAGGGGGTGTAGATTTTCTATATATATATATATATATATATATATATATATATATATATATATATATATATATATATATAAACTTATTTGTTAAAGTTCTGTTGCTCTAGAAATAAAGAGCTGACGGCTATCAGGTGCAACCTGTTGGCATTTACAGCCTTATAAGATCAGCAGCTAAGCAGATATGGGTGGGGGAAGGAATACAAAAGTTAAAGGAAGATCAGTAAGGACAGCAGGATAATGGAGCAGAAGAAGAAATCAAGGGTGGGACTAAACTGGACTAAAAAAAGCAGAGGTAGCTTTACGGGACTTGCTTTTGTTCGTTTCCATTTTGTTTATTTTTTTATGCAATTGGCCAGGATGAATACTGGCTATTCCAGGACTCCCTGGTAGCAGCAGGATTGGACAGAGTCGTGACCTACAGGCAGTGAGGTGGAAGAACAAGGCAGCCCCTGATGGAGAGGGCTCGCCAGTGACGGAGATCAGAGCAAAGAAACCTACCCCAGGCACATCAAAATCTCTTTAAAGCGAGGTAGTGTTTTTGTTGGTCTTATTTGACAGAGGCAGTGTTATAAATAGACCATGGAGACGGACGGTCATGTATTCAGCTTAGGGAGGGGAGTTCGGCAAGGGTAGAGACACTACTTCTAGAGAACGTTTGAAATGGGGACAGAGGTGTGCTGTTTTTTTTTATTGTTTTTTTTAAGGGTTATCTGGGTAAAACCAAAATTAAATTGTGCAAATTAATAAAAAATATATGAAGGTACGTCCTTACCTATCAAAAAAGAAAAAAAGAACCAAGAGTGCTCTTTGGTTTAAACTGATAATATCAAATCTTCATATTATGAAAATCATGAGAAAAGGTGCTCTTTGGAGTCAAGGGTTTCTTCAAATGTTTAGTAAGAAAGATAGGTGAAAAAATGCCTGCAAGTCCATTGTTTTCATATAGATTAAAGTTAGTCCATCAGGCAAATCACCACAAACCAAGACACTCTTACACAGTAGTGGCAATC
This sequence comes from Polyodon spathula, assembly GCF_017654505.1. Taxonomy (NCBI): domain Eukaryota; kingdom Metazoa; phylum Chordata; class Actinopteri; order Acipenseriformes; family Polyodontidae; genus Polyodon; species Polyodon spathula. Next base: position 65,711,634 of record NC_054535.1, read on the forward strand.
CTAGCCTTCTTACTTGTCTGGTTGCTTCTGTCCTTCCATGTGGGTCTCAGTGTGGTGATTTTTAAGAATCTGTGGTAAGAAAAAATAAACAAAGTGTTAGTTAATTTGGTTGATGGTGTGATTGCCAGTCTTAGACACTGCCCCAGTCTTGTTAGTCACAGTATCGTTTTCTGATCCAGCTAATTATCCACATCAGGTTAGGGAGACGAACGGACAGGAGCAACAGGCAGTGGCACAGCAGCTTGAGGCAGCAGTACCCCAACCTGCGGCCAAAGTGTTGGTTAATTTGGTTGACGGTGCGATTGCTAGTGTTATGAACTGCCCCAATCACCTTTTGTTATTTGTGTCTAAATGTGTAGCATTTCTGTGCCAGTGAAAAACTGAAATATAATACAAAAATAAAAACAAGAGTCTTATACTGTGTTCCATCTCATGGCTCCTAGAATGTGAACAGTTTTCCTTCCAGAAAAATTCTCTGGTCGAGCAACGTGAAGCATTTCTGCTACAATTATGCTATAACTCTTCTCTAATCAGACATTAAGTGCAGTTTATAGATCTTGCATGATTGGCATAATTCTAAGGCACATCCTTTTTATTGCAGAAGGCGGAGGCTACTGAGATTTGAGTCTAATTTTCCCCTAAACTTGCTTTGTGTCTGATGTCAATTTCAGTATCATCTGAAATACTACAATATTAATGAGCTAGTGCTGACTCACCTTTTATATCCTTGTTGAAATATAAAGATATTTTCCATCTTGTAGACTCTTATTATAATGATTAATTGGGCTAATTGCACAAATTACAAAGATGAATGAGAAATAATAATTAGGTACATAATAGTTACAAATTCTAAAAACTGGACCTCACATGGTTAATACTAAACAATATTATTAAGAACAGATTAGTTTTAACTGCTTAATTCTTGAGAAATAGGGCTGTATGCCATTTGAGCTACTAATGTCAGTAGAACTACTTCTGCCTCTGCCTCTGCCTCCATAAAGAGACTGCCACTTTGTAGTACTGATAAGGCTTTAGTACAGGGTCTAACAAGCATTAAAAAACACACATTATTTTTTGTGTGCATAGATAATATAAGCATGAGACACAAATATATAAAGAAAGCAGGCAAATAAGTATTAATAAACAATATAACACTATTAGATTTGTTATTTCACAAATACAAAGAACTTTGACTTGAGTTGTTGCTCTCTGCATTAGCTCAAATCTGAGCAAAAATATTCCAAAGATTAATGTCTTCGCCTGGCTTGTCATGATATGGGGTATCAAAATAATATTCAGTTGTCTGGAACGAAGCATTGCATAATTGATAGCATGCCGTAAATCCTCATGAGGACCTTTTGTTTCACATCCACCTGATATCTGTTAATCTTCCAGGAAACGAACGTCAGGACCGTTTTAAACACCCACTACTTTCTTGCAGTTTGTCACAAGAAAATAAACTGGAGTCAATTGAAATAAAGGAGACCACATTGTGAGGATATTCTAGTACTAGACATTTTGGCAAGGAGTGGGGGAACGAGGGGTCTATTAATAATAATGACTGCATCTGGCCCACACACGGTAAAGTGCAAAAGCAAAGGTTCCGAGTGGTACAAAACTAGAAAAAAATGTTGTGTAGTCTCTTGGCACTTTTCACTGTTACAATGATTTAATGTACGTTTCAATGCAAGCATATTTACCCTTCTGTGAATTCTGCATACAAGAACAAACTATTTATTATTATTATTAGATTTATTCCAAATTATGCACTTACATCAACAGAACTTCCTCTGCTCTCATTCACAATAAAACAATCTTAGTTTTCAAACAGATTTATTAATTTGGAGAAGAGGCATAGCAACGAAATTTTGTTTATGGACAACTTGACGGCATTTGCTGGGGCATTACATTTATCTTATTGAAGCCTACATTTTTTTTTGTAAAACTTCTGCTGTTATTCTATTCAATATTTCTACTAATGCTAATATAAAAGTACCGTAAACTTTAAATAATTGCTGGGTCTCAAATAATCGGTTGTCTCCAATAAAAGTGCCGGGTCCCCTGGCAAATATTGTAAATAAATGCCGGGTCTCTATTGAACTCTGGGTGTCATTGTCATTGAAGCTGAGGAGCAGCTTGAGCTTAATGAACTACTAATAAGTGACCGCAATCAAAGAGACTCAGGATTAATAGTAATAATAGAAAACTTAATTTAAGATAGGCCTATATCACCACGGTCATCCAAGGTCTCACGATCCTTCGCAGCCCCGACTTAAATATGGCTAGTGTCACCCAATGTAACTGATGTAGTTTGCTGATCTACTCCACGCTGTGTTTTGCAGGGCACTAGGACCCTAGATACAATACAAAAAATATTAAGACGACAATTTATCCATGTAGCAGGGAGAGATCTGTGCTGACTCTGCTGGCGTGTTCACGGGCTGCAGGAAGAGGACGACAGTTGCCCAACAACCGCCTGTGAGTCATGGCAGTAACACGGGGAGGTGGGAAAGTGGGTGTGTGGACTTTTCCCCTCTCTGAATGGCTGAGAGGCGAGTCTTGGGAGATTGTTGGTCCTATAAAATAACGCTCTGCGGTTTCCTCAGGTCTGCCCTTATAGACACGCTGAGAATGCGGAAACGCTGGTCGCGGACCGAGAACCAGCCGGGAGAGAAAAAGACACGAAAGTGTCACAGTGAGACAGTGAGAGCGGGGAACCCTTGGGCAGACCCCTTAAAAATATAACAGAGCAGGCTAGGTAGCCGGCAGCGAAGGACGGAGATCCGGGTTGCGTGGGCAGCGGCGACCGGGATATTGCTGCAGAGTGCAGCACCTTTTATTTGTAGTTTTGTTATTGTGTTATTTTGTCCCTTGTTATTTTTGCCTTCTGTTTTCATTGTTATTTCTTTGAGCACCTGCAAGGCGCCGGTATTGTGTACCATTGGTATGCCCGTGGTTCTGTTTACCATCGTTGGTAAATCAGACCACGGACCCACAGCACCATCTGCGGGATAAACTGAAAAACAGCACCCCGAAAATAAAACTGGGCAGCTGTGCGGTGTTGCCAAATCCACCTGTCTGTCTCCTGTGTCAGTGAATTACCCACCACCCTTCCACAATCCCCCATCCACCACAAGTGAGAATTCCAACTAGTTTGGAGTGTGTTGCAAAACCTGATACCAAGCAGGAGTGCAAGAGACAGCTTTCAAGGGTAGATCCAACAATGAGTTTTTTTGCACAAACAAAAACTATCACACACACAAGTATAATAGACTCCACCACTTAGCTAGGAACCAAACAAGAGAATAGAAAGGGCCCCTTCGTTTAACTGGAAGTCAAAGTAGAAAATAAAAAAATAAAAAAATGTGCTATAACAATAACAAAACTAGTGTCCAGCAAATTCCAATATCCATTCGAAGAAAATTAAAAAAACAAAAAGGTGTAGTCCAATGTGCAAAAAAAAATGCGTCCGGCGTCCTCCTGTAGCAGACAGTCAGGTGCTGGATCAAACCAGGAAAACGTCTCCATGCTTAAAATAATCGCTACAAAACAAAAATTAAAAAGAAACAAAAAACACAAGTGACCAAACATATCAATTCCAACCGAAAATATATAAACTAGCTACAGTCACTCCCACTCAGTTGCCCCCCAACTCCTACCTTCTATAGTTGACACTACTTACATGTCTGTACCTTATGACAAAGATGTACCATCAAATGCTTTTATGATTTTAAAATAATGAGAATATAAAGACCCAATAGGTAGCCACCATAAGAGTTTAAAAACAAAGACAAAAAAAAACTAAAACAGTCGCTAATAACAAGGCACAAATAAAACGATTGTCTTAAAACACCGCAAAGCGAAACTAATACGCGACACTGGTCACTGTGCAGTCCCGAACCCGCCGTCGCTGGTCTGGTCCCAGCTGATGACTGTAACAGTCCCGACCACGCTGTTCTGGATCATGTTAAAAAGCAGCACGCATTAAAATACACACCGAAATCAACAAACAAAATCAAAATCAAAACACACCATCAAAACAATTCAATACACACCTTACATCATTTTAAAATACAAATATATAAAATAAATTATAAAAATAGTCAATATGGCTACACATTAGTCACCCTGTGTGACACCTACATGTATATATATATATATATATATATATATATATATATATATATATATAATATGCATATATATATTACGTTATTAATGCAGTTTTGATAATATTAGGCATGCTGAAAGTAGGCTAGATACAAACCTCTTGATGCATTTTAATGTGTTTTTTTGTATTAACAATGTACAAGCTTGAGATTAAAAAAGAAATTATTTTTCATAATGATACTTACTGCTTTTATTGTTCATTTGTAAAAACATTTTACAAGTTTGTATTCTTCTTCTTCTTATTAGTCTTCTTCTTCTTCTTATTGTGCTGTAAGAGTAGCCTACACACCTGTGTTCTGATATCTACAGTGTAGCCTACACGCCTGTGTTTTGATATCTACAGTGTAGCCTACACGCCTGTGTTCTGATGTCTTTTAGTGGATTTAACTATTATTATTATTATTATTATTATTATTATTATTATTATTATTATTATTATTATTATTAATATTGTTATTATTATTATTAAGAATCATCCCAGGAAGCTGCTATAGAAAGCGCATCTTGTTCCTCCTCGCTCATCACCTGCTCTGAAACATCTGAAGTGACCACCGGCGAATCTGGAGTCTGCTGTGGGGCAGGCGCTGGTGGTGAAGCTGGGGCAGGCGCCGGTGTGTTTGTCCTGTGGAGGCAGATTCCGCCTGCAGGACATGCGCGGGTGAAAGTTCGACATTGTGGCCGACAAACGTTGAAGCATCGAGGCGTCAAAGCTCTAGAGCGTCGATGGAGCTGAAGCACCGAGGCAACGAGCCTATAAGCACCAATGCACTGAAACCCCCGAGGATCAACACCCTTGATTTTGGACCAAGGGCATTGATGCAGAAGGTGTCAAGGCCCTGGGGCACCGAGGGTGACAAAACACCAAGACACCGAGGTCAAGGGTGCTGAAAAACACTGAGGACACCACTGCAGGGAGCTGTGGAGAGTCGCAGGCATCAGGCACCGAGACGATGAGCTCTCGAGGCACCGAGAGTATCGAAGCACTAAGGTACCGAGGCTATGGAGCACCAGGGACCCGAGGGTCTTGAGGATACTAGTTATGGGGCATTGGGGCAACGAGGGCACCAATGCATAGAGTTTACAAGCCTCAAAGGCGTCGAAGCACCGAGGGTGTCGAAGGACCAAGGTACCGAGTCTATGGGGCATCAGGGCACCGAGGGAACCGATGCACAGAGCTTTTAAGCTCAAAGGCTTCGAGGCGCAGAGGAGTGGAGTCCTCGAGGGTGCCGAAGCACCAAGGTAAAGAGGCTCTGGGGCAGCGTGGCACCAAAGGCGCCGCTGCACAGGGCTCGAAAAGGCATTGAGGCATCAAATTGCAAAGGCGTATAGCACTTGAGAAACTGATGCTATGGAGTACCGAGGCACAAAGCCACTGATGTCGCAAAGCACTTGAACAATGAGGGTGTCTAATCACCGAGGCTCTGAAGCTCTGAGGCACCGAGGACTACTTCCTACTTCCAGCTATAAAATTGCAAGGGAACTACAGAAAAATTTAAAAGAAAGAGCTCTTAAAAGAGTCAACTTGAAGAGGTTAGTTTTTATACTCCCCCTACCTCCCTGTTAGTGAAAGGAAAAAGAGACAATTCTCCATTCAGAGACTATTACCTCAGGAGGCGAGACTGAGGACATCACTCCACGGTAAGGCCTATCGGCAGCTTTGATATAAAATCCTCAATGATGGCATATACACAGGCTGGCATATCCCAAAAGTATTGTTTTGGTGGTCCTCTTTGAATTGAAAGGGAACTGCTGTTAAAAACTAACAAAATAAAATTAGTTAACGGCAGTGCACATGCACCAACTATAAAAAGGTATGTAAAATTATTTCAAAATCCAGACTCCAACAAGTATGCTAAAACGAGTCAAAAATAAAAACAGAGTCCAAAAACAGATTATGCGTCTGAAAAACAAAACTAAGGTTCCAATTTAAAACAATATCAGAAAGCAATTCTCAACAAAAGTCATGCATTTCTGCCAACAAATGCAGATGGGGCTGTTTGCATATAAATCATTTTACAAAGTTAAAAATATAGCATGTTTTATTTATTTTTTAATTTAACTCAATTTTTATCATCGACAATGTAAACTGCTATGTGTATTTTGTGTGGTATTAAATCTAGCCAGAGAATAAGCATATTGTTTTGAAGTGAATATTTCCAAAAGCTAATTTGTTGAAAGTAGAAAGGGGATACAGTATTTATATAATGCGGACAGAAATTATTTTTTGCAAAATTGTTACATGTTAAAGTGTTTAGTGCAGTAGACTGATGCTGTTAATCAGCTTGTTGATGGGCACTCACTTTATCACATTCAATAGGTCTGGAATAGGAAATCCAGTTCCGGACACTTTTTCCAATCCCAGGATGTAGGGATCATTTTTTATTTTTTTTTTAATTTTGGGATTGGATTTTTGTAATAATAATAATAATAATAATAATAATAATAATAATAATAATAATAATAATAATAATAATATCATGCTTTTGCTTTTATTAATAATTACCGGTGTGGAGGAATAGAGTAATGCACTCACACGACAAAGGAGCTTGTCAACGAAATGAAATATACACACACAAGCATTGCAAGTAAAGATGACAGTCGTGTCACTTCACCTCCAGCGCAGAACATTATGTTACGTACCGTAACCCTGGTTCCCTGAAAGAGAAGATCACCACCAATGACATTATTTATGGGATATGCCTGCCCATTGGGTAGGTAATTGCTGAGCTCTCTATACCAGAGCTGCTGATAGGCCCCTTCCTGGGATGATGCATTCAGTCCCACCCACCAAGGGATTAAAACTGTTATCCTGCAGAAGCCATTTCTCTTTTTCCTTCTCAAGGCCGCTCTTTGTTATCTGTCTGTCATGTGTGAGTGACTGCCTGTGTAGTAACCATGTACCAACTAAGAAAGATCTGACCGGGTCCAGATAAGATTAAGGCTTTTGCATCTCAGCTTGTTAATCATACCAACTTGCCAGGCAGGCTAAGCATGTAGAGGAAAATACAATTTGAAAACAATATCACTGTGCATGATGTATGTGTGGGATGAGTCATAGAGAACAAGTTTGAAAGGGGTAACGTCAACCTCGTAGGTATGATGTGGGCCATTGCTTCTTCCAAATAACATGAAATGCACTTATTTTTGTTTAGGATGTAAGTCATATCCTTCTGAAGTCATTAAACTGTTCTAGTTAATCAAGATGGATGTGGAAATTGGAGATCAAACTGGTGTAAGCATATCTGCTTAAAACAGTTTAAGGGGATAGAAAGTCATTCAAACTAAGATTAATTTAACAATAAATGTGTGTGACATAAGCACTAATACCTGGCATCCGTCCACCTATAGCCAGTATTAGTGCTTACGTCCCTGCAAACAAACAAGCTGATGGGGTAAAGATGGCCATGGAAATCACTATTGAGTAATTCTTACTTGCTATAAAAAAACAAGAAACTCAATGTCTTGAAGTGCTGGAAAGAGGGATAAGATGCTATGACACTGCTACCAATAACGTAAAGGAAAAACCTTTACCATGTTTTACCCCAAGAGCTGGTATGTACATTTATAAAATTATGGTGACGCAGGTTCTACTTGGATCCTGTTGTCGTTATCTGAGTCTGGTCGAGTGTATTTCCTTGCTTTATACTCTTCTTGCAGAGTAGTTAGTAGTAGCTGTTCAAAAACTGGTACTGCAAAAAAGGAGGAATTCAATAGGGAGACTTCAGAATTGTAACACAAACACGTGCTGTGCAATGCACATTATTCTGATGTGTAACACAAACAAGTGCTGTACAATGCAGATTATTCTGATAGTGGGCATTTTATCTCTCATTTGATGGATTTGTTCTGTAGTTTAAACAGTAAAAACAAATAAAAACTTAAAATTACACTGTGTAACAAATTATTATTTTTTTTGTTCCTGGGTAGTAAGTGTTATTTCCTAATTGCTTATGCCTCAAAAGTATAGAAAATTCATATTTATTATAAAAGTAATTTGTTTACTACAAACCCTGTTAGGAACATAACATGTTTGTTTAAATCACAAATATCTTATACTATATAATTAGAAAAAGCTTTAAAAATAATGATAAATAGAAAATGTATCTCAATCTGTAGGCTTTTTTTTTTGTTTTCTTACTAAGCTGCCTGCACTGTGACACAAACTAGTATAGTTACAAATAAATAAAATGTTGAAAAAGTTTTGCAATTAGAGTCTATTAATACTTGTCTTTGGTTCAGTGTCGATTACATTATGTAACACAGTTTTTGTTCCTGGGTAGTAAGTGTTATTTCCTAATTGCTTATGCCTCAAAAGTATAGAAAATGGCTATTATTCCCCACAAACTTTGCTTTTGTGACCAGGACAGTGATATTTCAAAATATCACTATTTCCAATAGGAAAACGGGCAAATGTGTGTCTTTTCGTTCACATAGTCAGAAAAAAACAACATATGAATCCAAATTAACATGTATTTATACTAAAGTAATACAAAAATGACTACAAAAGATTTAGAAGTGAGTAGTTTTTTGAGATTTATGATTATACTGTAAATTTGTTACACAGTGTAATTGCATTAATGCTTCTACATGTTGTAATGAATTTAATAAATACAGTAATTTAAGGTATGCATTGCTGCAAGAAAGACAAGTGGATATCTTTTAAACTGACCCTCTGCCACGTTTTCTGTTTTTTCTGATTTACTATTATACTGTAAATTTACTTTATGTGAACGAAAAGACATACATTTGCCTGTTTTCCTATTGGAAATAGTGATATTTTGAAATATCACTGTCCTGGTCACAAAAGCAAAGTTTGTGGGGAATAATAGCCATTTTCTATACTTTTGAGGCATAAGCAATTAGGAAATAACACTTACTACCCAGGAACAAAAATTGTGTTACATAGTGTTATCTTTGCAAAGTGGCAACGCATCATATTTGAAGCAGAGTGCAATAGCAGGTGTGCAGGTAGTACTGAGGTTACGAAGAGTGTGAATGGCACGAATCAGGGGTGAGAAGTGAACTGAGACTGTCTAGCTGGCCCACATACAGCACAAACACTGTGTCAACCATATGGATAAAACTGGGAACATCTGCAGTGGAAACTCAGCTGTCTGCTAGAGGATGCAGTTGTCTTCAATTCAGACATTTAAATACCTTCAAATTCAATGATATCAAGTATATATCTCATTATCTTAGAGAATTATTTTTTAGAGCTTGACTAGGTATTCAGGCATTATTAGAGTTTAAAGTAACCTTGTTAAAGTGACCAGCCTTCTGCCTAAAACTGGGATGGTGTGTATTTGTGATTATATTTACACTTGTATAACACTATAATCAGGAGCTATAGTTACAACAATGTGACTGGGGATAACCCACATTGTATCAGTGGGAAGAAAGAATTTCAAAGCCATCTAGAGAAGCTATATTTGCCTATAGCTATATTATATGTTTCATCCCTCATCTTTCAAATATTAACTGAATGACACTATTTGAAGAGGTTTGGTTGCTCGATTTAATCTGCAGGTGGAGAACAAATACACATCATCAAGACATAACCACATATGAAAAAGTTAATGTTTTCATCTATGTCCTCTGAATTACCCTTGTTTTATTTTGAACACATCAGTATGACATTCTGAGTACTTCAGGGAAATGGATCCAAGATTACAATTTCTATTTTGTTCTGCTCATAGTGAATGTGATGAGATGACACAGCTATCAGCAACCATAACACTCAGCATGAACATCAGGAGCATGTTCTTTAAAGGCGGGTTAAGAATGAGAAAATGAAGAACATATTATTCTGGTTAACTATACCAACTTAGCTTGTATTATTCTAAGGTAAGATTTTTTTTTATTTTATTTTAGCAACCTTGGCTATTAGACCATTAACATAACATTTCTTATAAATGACTGTAAGCAAATAATAGTTATAAACACAATAACAGGACACACAATTAATATAAGTGGGCATAACCACAGAGGGTTGAATTTGTGAGTTGGTTATGTCTTTACTCAGTGTGAGGGAGTTGTTAATTCCAACCCCCAAAAAGCTAACATTGCAGTTTCATCGTAGTCTGTTTGTCACTGCACTGTTTTTAAAGACTGAATGGTGTTACAATGACTGGAAGGAACCCTACTAACTGCCTGTATTTTACATCTTTAATTGTACATTAAGCCAAATGTCATGTACAGTAATCCGTTGCGTATCCGCCCATTAATATCCTAACTATTTATTTGCCATGATCAACCTCTTCAGCAGCGTTAGTTTATTATTGAACAGAGAAGATTAGTTCAGAGATTGTAGATTATAGTTTTCGTACACTGTGTTGTATGTGCTCTGTGCACTACCATTGCTGCTAGTGTCACGTGAGCTGTTCAGTGTGTTGATGTGTAAATAAATCCTGTTTGCCTGTGGGGCGTATCAACTTCAACCTCTGTCTCGACCTCCTGCCTGTCGCTCAGCTGCGAATGCATGCACCCACATGGCAGCTACTCTGTCACAAGCATTAAAACCCTGTATCTTTCTAAGCAAGGGATTTAGGGGAGCTACCTAATAAAAGCTGAATATCAAAAACCTGTGGTTTAAACACTGACAATACCCATTGTTGGGTAGAGTCAGCATTATTATTTCAAGGTATCAAACCGGAACAAGAAGAAAATAAAGAACTGTTTTGAACCGTAACTTTGTGTCTGTCGTTGTTGGAGCACCTGTATCACCTATTTACCTGAGCACTGAAAATCACATGTTCAGACATGGTGTAAGAGTGGGATGGATATCGCAATGCTCACTGTGCTGTTGTACGTGCTGGAACAGAGATGGGAGACAGAGGAGAGAGAAGGAAGAAAGGTACACAGCACTAATCGAGCGGGTTGGACTCAGACATGCACCTCCAGCAACAGCAGGACCCGTAATGGCGCCCCAAAAGCACATGTGCAAAAGATGACGGTGGAGGATGACCCGGAGGCGTACTCAGTTGCCTTCGAGCGGTTAGCCATCACCGCATTATGGCCGAAGGAATACTGGGTGAGTCAACTGGGCCCCTGTCTCAGTGGGGAGGCCCAAGCCGCATACCAGGCTATGACCAACGAGGAGGCCAACCAAGCAAGCCATCTTCCAAAGACTGAACATTATGGGGGAACCCATCAGGTGTGGTTTTGTGAGTACCACAGGCCATGGGAGACCCACCCCAGGGTGGTCGTCCAAAGGTTGTGTGACCACATGGTGCAGTGGCTCAGCCCAGCCCAGAAAACTAGGTAGCCAAAGGATGAGGCCATCGTACTGCAGCAGTTCTGCCTTGTGGTTGGCGTCGACACCCAAGCATAGATACAGCGCCACAACCGGGACACCCTGGAGGCCACCTTAAAACTGCTGGAGGATTATGAAGACTCCCTGGTCTCCACCCATACCTGATTACTGACTCCTCCAGCCCCACCAAGCAGCCAAGGATCAGCGCCACCTCCACCACCACCTCTCATCCAGCTGGGAGCCAGACCTCTGAGACCACTGACCCCAATGGACTGAAACGAGGCTGGGATCTGGTAGGAGAGAGGGCGGATGGTATCAAACTCCACTCAAAGGGAGTCGGTACGCAGTGTGACAGAGAGGGAGAGGTTACTGGGCCATCCAGGGCAAATGTTACTCTGGCCCCTCTCAATATACCGGACATGTGGGACCAAAGCATGGACCTAGTGTGGGGCCAGAAAAATCATCACACATTGATGCATGGTTGGGACAGGTCCGGTCTATTGAACCTTGGTGCTGACAAAATGAGAGAATGCATATTGGCTCAATTTTATTGTGTAGGGCTTCACAATGAAGTATTGAAATATGTAGCCACATACCCAGACTGCCAGCAAGTAGCGCCGGGTGGAGTGTGCCCCGCCCCTTTGGTCCCTCTGCCAAATAATTTCCACTCCTTTTGAGCATATTGTAATGGACATAGTGGGCTCTTTGCTAACTTCGGATTCCAGGTATATGCATATATTAGTGGTGGTAGATTATGCAATGTGATACCCGGTGGCAGTTCCATTGAGGTCCACTAGTGCAGCTGCAATAGCCAAAGAACTAGTGCAGATTATGTCGAGAGTAGGGATCCCCAAAGAGATATTGACTGCCTAACTAACTTCTTGTCTCAAATGCTACAGCAGGTGTACAAAATATTAAAAAAAAAATACGTCCAATCCGGACATCTGTTTATCATCCACAGACGGATGGTTTAGTGGAACGTTAAAGCAGATGCTTAGACAGTTTGTGAACGAAGAGCAGAAACATTGGGCAACGCTTCTTCTCTACCTCCTTTTTGCAGTGAGAGAGGTGTGGGCTATGCTCGAACTTGGGGTATTTGAGCCTTCCAGGAGCAAGTGGTGCAGTCCATTTATGATAGTCGCTAAAAAGGATGGCACCAACTGCTTTTGCATTGATTTCCGTAAGGTAAACGCTACTGCCAAGTTCGATGTCTATTGCCTATCCCATGCCTCAGGTCGACGACCTTTTAGATAGACTGGGAACGTCAAAGTTCATCTCGACTTTGGACTTGACAAAGGGATATTGGCAATCCCCTTAACCAACAGATCACATGAGAAAACTGCATTTTCTACCCCTGGTGGTCTGTTTCATTTTTTTCAGCTTCATTTGACTCCTATCAGTCTCACTTGGCCATTGAAAGGTTTTCTCTGCTCTTTCCGGAGAAAAAACCTTTCCGGAGAAAAAACGACTAGAGACCCGTGCTTTACGTCTTTTTGATGATGTCGGACAGGGTCTGACAACGGACTGGAAAGGGAAAATTGTAATGTCGGACCTGGTCTGACATAGGACCGCAAAGGGTTAAGCTGTTGAATCTAAAGAATTACTTCAGGCTCCGCTTAGCAACACGACATAATTTGGAACATTAAGATTCGCCCAGTTAATTTTAAGTTAATTTAAAAAATCTGTTTTTCTGTAGCTTTAACGAATCAAAATATATATTTTGCTCATTCGGTTTTAATATTGAAATACAAGGAGCAGGACTTGTAGCTCTGCTTAGTTTAATGCTTCACAGTGTAACCCATATTGCAGTGGAGAAAACCATTTAGGCTACGCAAAGATGTCTTTTCTGTTGTGTTCATTTTAATAACTAAAAAAAACATCTGTCACTTGTAGTTGTTTAAAAATGTCAATAGGAAGTTGAATATTTGTTCTTCAGGCATTATACATGAGTATATGTGTTTTTTGTCCATCGAAACAGAAAGGCTTCATATTGTTAGTTCTGTTTTGACTGTCTCCACAATTACTTAAAGTGTCCTTCCAGCAATTTGTACAACTATTAAAAAACAACTAGTTTACATATCCCAAAACAAACTACAATGTTCAATTTTAACACAAAAGTTGCTGTAAACCAGTATCATTTTAAGTTTTAAATCGGAAAAAATTATACTGGAAGCCTGCGTCAGTGGTTGAATTCCTCCTGTTGCTATATGACATGCGCAGGGGACGGGAAGTGGAACAGAAACAGTATGGCTACGCAGGGAGCTAGCAAGTGTTTGTAAAAAAATCATATTGTTAATTAAACTATACGTATTTAACAGTGATATGTTTTTCTGAAGTTTATTGAATACTCAGTCATCCTAGCTAGTACTAGTAAAGATTCCATACATACTTATGTCTGCAACTCAGGAAGTGCCCTGATTGTGAATTAGGATGGTATCTTGTTTTTATGAAAGTACCTTTCCAATCTGTTACTGAGTTACTACCGTATTAAATTGTACTCTTACCCATGCTTTTGTAAGACATTCTCTATTTCAGTGCTGGACTGTTATCTGACGTGTTTCTACACCTACACTACACCCTGCTGGAGGACATGATTCTGATTCAGTAGTGTCCTCTATCTACCCTATCCTCTGCTGCACTGTCATTTATGCTTTTGTGATCTTTACGAGACTCTTGCAAGATCTGTTAAAAATAAAATAATTTATAATGGGACTACAATTAATCGCAGACATTTGTTTGTAAAATTTGTGGATTTCCGTTCACCCTGTGGGGAATATGCAATGACCTGTACCATAACAGTGTAAAGCTATAAGTAATCTGATCATCTGATATTGTGCAAAAGTTGTCAGAAAAAAACACATAGTGACAAACTTCCATTTCATATTTCTGTAATATCAGCCAAGGCACTAAAAGGTAAAAAAATAAATTTACAGGAAAAACTTTTTTAACTGAATATTTCATATACAATATCAAAACGCTCCGGCTTCATAAATTGCAACCATATCAAGTAGCAGATTATTGGGGACCCTTAACTCAGCTATGTTACTCTTCCTTATTGCACTTCATTTCTTTTTTGTCAGAGGTTGTGACAGATCCGTCTCATGGATAGTTGGCACTGCAGCAGGTACCAATTTAAGTCTCTTGTCTAAATCTAAATGTTTTCACATAACTGGTGATTGTTCAAAACAATCATCAGTAAAGTGCGCTGAGCACAGTGTACAGAACTCAGTTGTTGTGCCATGCCGAGTTGCTCTTTTAAGTTTCATACATTTTTCCCATACATGTTTTTGTTTAGTTTCAGTTGGGAATTGAAACAGAGAGACCCCCTGTTTGGTGGTATTTCCACATCTGCAGTAATACACCTTTTTGGCATTTTCCAAATCTGCCAGCCATACACTTACAGTGGTACAAGGCAGCTATGTTCCCCTTCACATGTCAGTTCTGCCGGCGTCTCCCAGGAGTTTTCTAAACAAGGAAATGGCTGAAGGTGCAAAAATCAGCTGAACGGAGCTCAGTTAAAAGAAATAACTAAAATAATTAAAATTTTCAACTACCAATGGTTTAAACATACTCTGGGACCGGCAGGAAAAAATAAATAAAAATAAATAAATTATATATATATATATATATATATATATATATATATATATATATATATATATATATATATATATATATATAATAAGACTTTAAACATAACTCAATGTATATTTACAGTTGAAATCATTTGAAAATCGATGTATAAATTAATTACATATATAATCACATTAAGGAACATACATAAACAATTTTAACAACTTTTAAAAATAACCCACTAATTGTATAATGTAATTTAAAGCAGTTTGTTATCTGTTTTTATTTTTTATATTAGAAATTACCAAGATTTAGAGGTTGGTAAAAACAAAACAAAACAAAAAAACAGGTAATGAACAAACTGATCTTTTGAGAAGCGTGGTAAAACATATCCCCTGGACAAAAAAAATGTGTATATTATCTATAAACTGTGAAGACAGTTATACCACCTTATATAAAAGACTCAGTATTGACACATGCTGTACATAAACTTTTTAATTATACCAGCATAGGCAATCTTATATATGTTATTCTGCATTAAAGAAAATAAAATACAATGGAATTAGTAAATACATTTGAGGAAACTGGAAAATATGTTTACCATAATCTTCTGCTTATCACTTGCTTATGTTTGCATAAAAATAAAACTGATCCTGAAATGTACGTGCTACGTGTTATCAGTGTATGAGTGTTTAATGGTATTCACTATGTATACACTTTATATGTGGTAAATGGAGAGGAGTAATATTGGTTATTCATGTGTGTGTCTGATGTGCAGGTTCAGGTTATGTGCTGAACATTACGGTCATTCTTTTCTTTCAAATATGGGAATAAATATTGCCAAAAAACTGTAAAAACTCCATAACAAAACAAAAAAGAAGAGACATCAGCAATTATAAGTAATGTATAAGCAACAGTGACTAATACCAAACTTGTCAAAAAATGTACAAAGTTATAATAATAAGGGCATGATCCCATGTCTGTTTTACAGCCCTGATATAGCTAAGGACTCTTTCTGACATTTTAGTAAAGATATGGAAAGCAGCTTTGAGTCTGAACTCTCCAAGCATCTGAACTATGACCAATTAAACCAGAGGCTGAGGGCAGGTATTGTATATGCTGTGCCACCAATGTGAAATCCGATCATGATTTAGTGCCAGTTTTAATTGGAATCCTTACATTTTGCAATCTTGTAACAAGTCATAAATAAAAATGCATTGGGTCTATAAATATATAAATGCTGTTCAGTTTTACATAGGTAATGTGCACTACCTCACAGCAGCTGGTTAAGAAGTCTCTTTCTTCAGAAGCTAACAGGTTGAGTGGTTGTAATACAGTAATAGCAGTACAATATTGGTTTGGTCAGGTAATGTAACAGCGTCATCAGTAGAAATGCTTTCCGCATGATATAATGTATTTTAAAATATAACAGAAAACATATGTTACTCCAGGGGAAATAGCACCTTCAACACATTCAACTACGTATGCAGATGACACATGTTTTACCAAATGGAACTGAAATTACAAATGTCTGACGAGAGAATAATCACAGAGATAAAAAGAAGGCAGCTCCTCATGTAGCTTGGCTGTTGTTATGCAATGTAATGTGTCTTGACATCCATTTTAAATACCAACAGATGGAAGACAGATGGACATGCTCACTGTTAAACAGCGCCATGCTCTTGACATTTAGGGGTATAGCAAGTTTGTGTTGATAGGAAGAATACCATATTAAAATGTTTTAAATAAACTGGTGTACTAGGTCTGTTACCATAATACATTTTTTGTTTCCTTTAAGGAATAAATAGGGCAAATTTACACTGGGCCAAAAGCTTGGAAAATAGGGCTCAAAACTTCATAACACAAACCTTCACATAATCATAAAGATACCCAAAGGTACCTTAAGCAGCCAATATAAATACAACATTTAACTCATGACTTTGCATGACTGAATAAGACATTGTAGTAAATAAAAATGCATAGAAACCAAGGCAACAGTCCGAATCACAATCACACATGGTTGGCTCCTGTTTAAATCCTGATATGAAAAATAAACTTATATAGTACTGTTGTTAACATTAGCAAGACATCAGCACGCTAGAACCGTTTAATTTATATAGAAGTAACAGTTAAAGCTTTGTGAATAGGGCCAACTATTTTTTTTTCTGTCCTTGTGCAGTCCTTTTTGGAAATTCACAAATCCTTTTACCCTTTTTAAGCTGTATTTTAACTAGAAAGGGCATTAGTGTGCCAGTACCATAAATCCATAATAACTGAAACTCTTTATGTTTATGAGCATGGCCCTGTATTCTGTAGCAGTTTCATGCAGCAAAACATAAGGTGCACTGGGTTGCTTATTTATAGTTTTGGTAGGTGGGAAGCATTACAGTGCCTGCAAAAGTATTCAGTCTCACAGTTTTCACATTGTGTTGCTTTAAAGCTTGCATTCATGACACTTTGAAGTAGGAATTAATAGCTGTTATATACACACCCTACTTCACACATTCAAAGCAAAAACAAAAAGAAAAAAGTAAATAGATAAGACTTGCCCAAAAAGACTTGTGGCTGTAATTGCTGCCAAAGGTGGTGGTGCTTCCACCAGATATTAAGTTGACAGGTCTGAATACTTATGCAATCAACATATTTCAGTTTTTTCTCTTTAGTTTTTGCTGACATTTACTGCAACTTACTTTACCCTTAGAAGTCTTCAGTTTGAGCATTCAAGTTTTTAATAAAAATATTAAGTTTTTAAAAAATGTGTATGCATGTGACAGAAATACAATGAGTTCTGGTGATAAATCTCCCTCCCGACCCGTGAGGGTGCTAAAGAACGAGAGGAGAAGTATCTGGAAGGGCTGGCCTGACAGTTCGTTTCCAGGACCGGGAAGTCAGTCAGCCTGGAAGGAAGCGAGACTCTGTTGTAGGACCGTATTGACATGAAAGGCAAACGAGGGGCAGCTCCAAATAATAAGGCAGTTGCGGACCGAGAGAGGAGCTCTCATGCAGAAAGAGAAGAGCGTATTGTGTATTGTTTTGTGTTTTGTCTGTTTTGTAATTGTCTACGTTTTGCATCACCAGACAGTTAACTCACCTATCCGGAGCTGTCGACCAGGGTCAGCACGTTTGCACTCACCCAGGACTGGTGACCGTGTGTTCATTTTTTTGTTCGGGACTGTGCCCTGCTTTGTTGTGTATAGCCGGGGATTTATTATTTTACGGTCACCAGACCTGGATTATAAATAAAAGCACTTTTTCACTGGATTTCGTTGTCTGCCTGTCACTCCTGCATCGCATCACCGCTACACCTGTTCCCCCTACCAACCACTTTGCCACAATGCATCATTTTGTAATTTCACAAAATGAGACTGTGATGAGTCAAAGGGATTTCGGTCTGTGATTCAGTCTCCCGACAGTAGATGGCATCAAACCAACTCGGGACTTCCCTTACCAAGGTCTCGTGACCATGGCAAAAGTCATCTTTTTGAGGGGTGGCACCTTGGTGAGGGGCGGAAGTACGAGTATGTAAATTCCAGCCACTGGAGTCAAGTGAAGGATAAGGACACTTGTCAGTTGGGGATTGGTGTTCCACTGACTACAGAGGCGGGACATTACTTACTAAAGGGAACGTACTACTGTGTTCGGGGTTGGTCCGAAAGTAAAAAATAGGCGGAGTAACGGGTGGAGGAAGAGACTAGTTTGGTGCAGTGGGATTTTTTAAAATACTAACATTTCTTTTGTCTTTTATTATTTTGTTGTGTATAGATAATAAAAATAAATTATTTTATTTCTGTACACATAAATTACTGTCTGGACATTCCATTTAATACATTCTCGCCTCACAGGGACACAATAGGAAGGGCCTGAATACTTTTGCATACACCGTATATACTATTTGTTAAAACTTGAGTAAAACCAGCGGACAAGCCTCTTGTTCTACACCAAAAAGAGAATTACAACTTGAATCTCTCCAGTCTTGTTCATTATTAACCATAACAACTCTTTTTGGTGGTTACCCTGAAGTCTTTTTTGGAGTACTCTCAATTTTCCCAACGTTTAACTGAAGTCTCTTTATTTTGAAAAGCAATGGGATGCCACACTGCCACTGATAGTAGTCTACTATACAGAAGCTTGGAATGTCACAGAGTCCTCCTGTCAAGATCAAGACTGTGTCATTAAAAAAATAATGCACACCCGTATGATTGGCTAGGAATCTTACTTTATCATCTTTAATGGGTAAGTTGTTACTGGATGTGCACATTCCCTTCTCTGGATGCTTTGTTTTTAATAACTGCACTGCAGAACACAGAGCAAGAAAAGTGGTACCTAATTTAGAAGAATCAATTACAGGGAAGGCACACACACACACACACACACACACACACACACACACACACACACACACACACACACACACACACACACACACACACACATACACACAATTACGTGAGCCTGTGAATCACTGCCAGCTGTCTAGGCATTCCTCCACAGACTGGGCTGGAAAATAATGCCCAGTCCATGAAGGCCAGCATGACTGGTTACCCCCTCTGGAACACTTCAGTATTTTTCAAAGGCCATATGATATTCGTTATGACTGTAGTTGTTTTTTTAAATCCAATGTCGTAAACAGATCATGCATTAGCCACTGCAAACACAGCCTACCATCTCAAGGTAATGTCTCATGTGTTACTAATTATATGAGTTAGTCAATCACATTTATGTTTTTCAAGATGTTGACCCTGAACATGTAATTTCTTTCATACAGCAACTTTCTACTGAAACCCACTTTGTAACTGATTTTTTAAAGCTGTGAAAACACTGTAAAAAATAAACTAAACTGATTTATAAGAAGGGTTCCGTTTTCATATGTTAATTTGGACTTTAGATTTAGTTCAGATGTGAAACTGCAGGGCCCCTTGGATTTCATTACCAAGGCATAAGACAAGAACAAGAAAAGCTTTTCACTTCTATTCTAATGGTAACACAAAAACTCAACTGGTTACAGTTATAGCTTGATATTAAAGTTATATCCCCTAGTATTTTATTTTATTTGAATCATAACTTTCAAAGGGATACCTTATTGTTAAATTAATAAAATATGAAGTCAAATGAACTGGGTGGCTACTCAATATGTTCCCTTTAACTGCTTTCCATAGCATAACATTGATGTTGGAATTGACTGAAGTGTTTGAAGTTTTGTGTGTTAACTTTAGTAGTTCAAACAGTCCCTGACTGAGGAGCTAGTAGATTACACAGGTTTATATTTTATATTTTTACTTCAATGGAAAGATTCCCTGTACTCTGATTGGCTGAGCTGGAGGGATGTACTCCCTAGTTTATGCCCTTAAAATGTTAGTAACAGCATCACAAAAACAAATCAAACAATATCACTCCACGAGTTTTGTCTGTAACAAAATCTCATTTAAAGTAAATTTCAACCTTTTTAATAACATGTTAATTGAAGAATGGATAACTCATAACTTCGGACATTTCATTATATATTTCTCCACTTGGTGTCAGTTTGGATCAACACGGCACTCATACATTTAATGATCATCTTTTCGTCTGTTGTAGGTAAAACATTACCCTTTTTAAATGCCTCCTACATTTTATTGTAGTGAAGACTGGGGCACTAGGGCAGCTGCTCTTCCACTTTCGACAGACAGTTTAGTGAGAGAGGGTGTTTTTAGAGGCACATATTGTACCACCAAGTTAGCGATTTGCTATTTTAACAAAATAATGCAGCACACATTCACTTATTTATTTGAATTGTTATATTATTTTAATATAATCATTTACATTTGTTTAACTATTTAAACTCAGTTACTTCACAATGCACATTAAACCCAAGATGGCTTTTTTTAAAAACTGATAATAAAATCGGTAATCCGCTCTCTCATACCAGCCACTCTGAAATGACCTGAGACTGTAGAATTTTCCTTTTTTGGTAGTGGCCTCCCCTCAGATTGTATACAACATTTTTCTATTTAATCTACCATGGCAAACTTCATCATCAGCCGATCAAGAGTGTTTTTCTTCAATCTACCTTAAAAATGACTGCACAAGGCAAGCCTCAAGGGCTAACAAGACTGATGATAAAACAGATTTTTAAATATATTGTGGTTTTTTTTAAACGATCCTACTGTTATTAGGGATTTCTTTTTTTTTTGGTCACTTTTTAAAATCTCCTACAAGAAACTGGATGCAAAATCAAATAATGTGATTTACGTTATTCAACACTTAATTCATAGTCGTGCATACTCAGTACAGCAGTGCTTTAGAAGGGGGCAGGAGGATGTAAATGGCTCCTCCAATTAAAACCAGGGACAGAAGCACCCTGATCGGCCTGCCGGGACAGCCCAGGCTTTCCTATCGGACTAGATCCAAATATTAATGTCTAATCTGCTTAATTGTTGCAACAATATATATATAATATATATATATATATATATATATATATATATATATATATATATATATATATATATATATATATATATACACACACAGTGCTATAGAAAGTCTACACCCCCTTGAACTTTTTTCACATTTTTTTTGTGTCAGTGCCTCAGAGTTTCATACATTTAAATGAGGATTTTTTTGCACCTATCGACACACCATACTCCACGCTGTTAAGGGGAAAAAGTTTTTATTGAAAAAAAAATTATATATTAAAAATACAAAACTGAAAGATCATAATTGGATAAGTCTCCACCCCCCTTTGGCAGCAATAACAGCTGTGAGTCTGTTGGGATAGGTTTCTACCAACTTTTGCACACCCAGATTTGGCAATATTTCACCATTCTTCTTTACAAAACTGTTCAAGGACATTTACCTTTATGTTCCTTAGCCACTCCAGTGTAGCTTTGGCTGTGTGCTTTGGGTTGTTGTCATGCTGAAAGGTGAACTTCCGTCCCTGTTTCAGCTTTCTTGCAGAGGGCAGCAGGTTTTCCTCAATATACTTTTTTTTTTTACTGAAACAATACAATAAGTCTTTTGATATGGTTAATTTTCTTAGTTTTTCAAATGATTGCATATTCACTTTGCATACAGAGGTGATAGATTTAAAAAGAAATACTGTTCAAGCTCTCAGGGTGGTGATAAAACATAACAGACAGACAGACTATATCCTTTATATGCGATTATAAACAATAGCGAAAAAAACAATGACAAAAGTGTGTAATAATACTCTTATTATTTGTATTCATAATCATAATTGTTAATAGCATAATTAATAACATGTTTACAGATTGTTTATAATCACTTAAATTGAATCCCTAATCTAAAGTGTTACCGATTTATTTTTTCCTGTTAGCAACACTGGTATCTCAGCAAAGTGTATTTTATAACAAAGAAAAAACAAACAAAAAAATCACAAGTTGCCCTCTCTTACTAGACATCATTTTTTGTTACATTTTCAACGGAGATGCAGAATTACATTGTAAATGCAGTTTGGATTACATTTAATAGAATCACTTTGTAAGTGCAATTCAACACCAAAAAAGCAGTAAAAACACACTGTAACTGCAGTTTAACACTAGACTGTAATAATCATTGTAACCTCAGTTTAACACTGTAATGTAGTAAAATCCCATTGGAACTGCAGTCTAACTCCCACTACAGTGCAGTCCAATTGTTCAGTTTAACAGAAGGTTCAGTGCAGGAATAATAATCCTTGCTCTCAATTGTAATGAAGACTGCATTATAAATGGTAACGCTGCAAGCAGGCTAGCAGATGGATCAGATCACTCTTGCAAGTAAATAAATAAGTATTGGTTTGTTTTAATTGCAAAGTGAGTTACTGCTAGTCTGATGCTGTAATGTGAGTTGTGTTGAATTAACAATTTGTCAAATTGCAGTAGGGCACGGCTGACTTGATTTAAGGTAATTTGCAAGCCATTGTCTAATGCACACAGTTCTCGACGTCCAGGGCAGTATATAAGCACTGAACCTAACCTAGTGTGCCACACTCAGTGCCAGCTCACCAAAGGGCTTCATCACCAAAGGGCCGGGTCTAACTAGTGGCTGTCAAACTTTTTTTTTGCTGAGCCCACCTTTGGAAATGTTTCCAAGCATCAAACTGAGGGCTCCATCTCCAGACCAGGTATGCATACATTTCTTTTTTTTTTCTTTTTTTTTAATTAAATGCTGTCGCTCCTCCTGTACCTGTTTGTTTTTGTATCCCTCTTGGCACCACCCTCTCCCTTAGCCATTTCTACTTCCTTTCCTCTACTGCTCCCTATGATGACTATCCCTGTAATTCTCTCCTCTCATTCTTGTCCTCTGGCTTCTCCCTGCCGCTAACCTCTGAGTTTCATACTGTTGAAAAATTACCTCCCCTTTCACCTCCTCCTCATTGTTCTCTACCAACCTCCTGGACCCCTTACTCACTTCGTGTCTCCCTTCTCCCATTTCTCTCTACCACCCTCGAGCGAGAGGTACATCGCCAGCTCTCAGCTTTGCTGTCAACACATTCTCTGCTAAACCCCCTCCAATCTGGTTTTTTCCTGGCACACTGCACAGAAGCTGCTCTTCTCTCTGTCACTAAATCTCTGACCAATGCTTCCTCCCTCTCCTCTATTCTAATTCTCCTCGACCTGTCTGCTGGCTTTGACACAGTCGACCACTCAATTCTCCTGTCCTCCCTCGCTGACCTGGGACTCTCCAGCACTAATCTAGCCTGGTTCTCCTCCTACCTCTCCAATTGCATACACCGGGTGTCCTGGTATGGCTAACCCTCTGCCTCTTGCTCTCTTTTGACAGGTGTCCCCCAAGGCTCAGTCCTGGGACCCCTCCTGTTCTCTCTCTACACCAGCTCCCTGAGTCCCCTCATCTCCTCCCATGGCTTCTTGTATCATTTCTATGCTGATGCTTCCCAGATCTTCTGGTACTCTCCCGCCTTGACTACTGCTCTCTCCTGGCCGGCCTCCCTGCGTCTGCTGTCCATCCGCTCATCCAAAACTCTGCTGCTCATCTTGTCCTCATTTCTCTCATGCTACACTGCTGCTCTGCTCCCTCCACTGGCTCCCTATTGCTGCTTGCATCCAATTAAAAACTTGTTCTCGCCTATCGCTGTCTCAACCTTTCTGCTCCCTCCTATCATTTCTCCCTACACCCCCATCTGTTTGTTCACTACAGGCAGGTTAGCTGTACCCCACTCCACTTCCCCGCTTCCAGAGCCCGCTCCTTCTCCACCCTTGCCCCTCAGTGGTGGAACAACCTAACCATGGATATCAAGACTACTCAGTCCCTGACCACCTTCTGGCACCTCCTCAAGACACACCTGTTCAGACAGCATCAGTAAACCTCACAACTCTCCACTATAGTGTGAACAGGCTGGTTGTAGGGTTGATGTCAGGCCAGAAACAATAACACAAGCAGGTAGTACTGGGGTTGAAACTGAGAACAATGGTTGCGCTCAGTGTTTTAATGAAAGAAAAAAGATTTAAACAAAAACAGCACACAGCATTTGATGCCAAAATAAATAGATGAACAAAATGACAAAACAGTAACAAAACGACAAAACAGACAAACAAGTACAGTGCTGGTGCTTCCAGTACGTTATAGCAATTATTTATTTTCTCTTGCTTTTTATTCTCCTCTCCACACCCATTCTCCACTCCTGAACACACAACCCTGAGTGAATGAAAACATGCTGCTTTTATGCAGCTGTATTGAGACTCGATTCCTAATCAATATTTCAACTGGAGTCTCTGCACAACTGCACATGAATTAATTTAGTGCAATTTCCCGTGCTCACATATAATTACATTTTACCTGCACGTGAAGTGCTGTGCAATCCTCGTGCCTAAATAGAAATATACATTTTAAATAATTCATGTTACACAGACCCATTTATATCCTGTGTACAAACGACTATACACCAACATTAACACACAACACGCAACATATAAACATAAATATGCACAGGGGTGGGCACACTGCCACAGGCACCCAATTGAACCATTACTTACATCCAATCATACTTGCACTGAATTCAAGCATTCTACCACTGCTCTTAATTATAACTACTATCCGGAATGATGTACTTGATTTTACTTTTATAGGTATCTGTGTTCACGTTTCTTGCTCTTATTTGAAATTGTTCTCATCCATTTATCGTACTTACTATATGCTCTTAATGGACTTTACTCAGATATTTTTACCATAAGTTAACTGCTCTTAGTTGAATTTGCTCCTAAACGTAATTCCTTACTGCATTCTTTATTTTGCTCTTATTTGTAAATGTATTTTATTTTCTACTGATGTTACTGTACTTTATAACTGCTGTTATCTGTAATGTAATATTCTGTAATGTGATATTTTGTAAGATGACACAAGAGACATCCATCATCAAGGTCCACCAGTGCTATAGCAATGGATATACATGTACACTTCAACACACACACACACACACACACACACACACACACACACACCCACCCACACCCACACCCACTTCATGCTGCAGAATAGAAATATATTTGCATGCATTTTTTGTTTTCAATGCAAGTTGGAAAGTAATTGACATGTCTCAAAGCACTATTACCATTTTCTAGCATTTCAAAGCATTCAGACTAGGCTATGAAGCATGCAGCATACCACAAAAATATGACAAGATTTTTTGAGGAGAGTATTGCAAGTCTCCTCCAGGCTTATCCAAACACCTGAATCTCATTTTTAAAGTTCCAAAGGTGCGTTCTATCACATTTCTTGTTCTGCAAACAGCACCATTGTATTTTAGTGCTGCTTCACTTCCTGGATTACTTACTGGAGTCATTATCCATGTACAGAAAGAGTAGTCAGAGTCGCCTAAATATAATAATAATATAATAATAATAATAATAATAATAATAATAATAATAATAATAATAATAATAATAATAATAATAATAATAATAATAATAATACATAAAGCCCATAGTCTAGAAAATGATACATAGAGCCCATAGTCTAGAAAATGGTTGTATGCAAGAGTTAAGGACAATATAATCCCCCTCACAACCACTCTGAGGTCAAGCAGTCTACATCAATACCTTTAGTTAAGTTTTCAATATATGCAATCATTCTGACGTGGAGGGAATGTAGTAACTACAGCATTGTAGTCCGTCCTCCTACCTGTCAATCACCTCATTAAGAAAGCCATTTCCGGTAGTCGACTAAAGAACAAAACGGTTATGTTTACTGTGGAACAAAATGTCAGCTGCATTTGCATCCCTTCTAAAAGCCACGACTGGAGCTGTACTATTTGTCGGTTCCTGTTCCTCGTTCATTGGTTTGGTATCATTCTCAAATTGATTCAATTACTTCCCTATTTTCGTTTTGATGGTTTCTATTGTATTGTAGCAAACCTCAGTTTCCACAGGCAGGCGCATCATGCAAGGCGAGGCAATCCACACACAGGCAGAGGGTGGGCGCGAACCCGGGACCTCTCGCAATAAAGCATGGCACCGATACCGCTGTACAAAAGAACCAGCACCTTTGCGTATATCGGGCTTCTAGCTTTGTGTAATTACATCACCCACCAGCCCTGCTGCTGCCTTCCACTATACATGCACACTAAGTAATTCAGCAGGGCTGGTAGGTGATGTAATCACACATGAAGACATAAGCCTGATATGATGTATTGGCACTATGCTTTAGTGCGAGAGGTCCCAGATTCGCACCCGCCCTGTGTGTGGATTGCCTCGCCCTGTGTGATGCGTCTGCCTGCGGGAACTACGGTTCACTACAGTATTGTAAGGGTCTCAAGCATGCTTAAAATATTTAAAGTGAATGATAAATCTTTGTAAATGTTTCACATTCAATGTGGTGTTTAAAAAAAAAAAACAGTTCTTCTTGAACTGAAATACCAGAAGATATTAGATCTGGCTAAGGAGCAAAATGTACCTCCAGTATGACAAACTCACCTGATTTTAACTTTTGCTATGACAGGCCCAACAGATGTTATTTTATGCTATGATGTGTCATAAGCAAAAATAACATGCTTTTGCCAAGAAATACCATGCAGTAATATTTACAGACTGTGTTCTACATCATTTATTTAAAATGTCTATGGATAGAATTAAATGTGGCTTTATGTTTAGAAATGTAGCCAAGGAAATCCTGCAGTTGACATTTAAGTATTTCAAGTATTGGATAGATAAATAATATGAAATGTTATTTATTTATGTTGTTTATGGTATACATTTGGAACATCATTTATTAACACACTGGCTGCATGAACACATGCTTGAAGATGCCTGAAATAAATAGAGCATACTCAATCTAGAATTTTGTCAATAATTTCTCTGTTGTCATTTAGTATAACACTAATGTCATTCATAATTATACTTTTTTATTCAATTCAGTTATTGTATAAAAAGTCTAGTGCCTTAAAATGCATTATCTAAATCTTGGTTAGATTAAAAGAAATATGCTTGTATCAAATACTGAATGCACTGCATAATTCTGTCATTGATCTACTGCAGTTAAATATGCATGTCTGAGTAAGAATCTGATAGCTGATCCATCATGAGCTCATACTGCTTTGTGTCACTGGAGCTACCTTTGCAGGTGTTTATCCATGGCATTGTCTGCAAAGAATGAAGAGAGCGGAGCATCAGTTTACAGAGATGATGAATGCAGTGCAGTCGTCCATTCAGACAATGAGTTCTGCATGTGGGGGGATATGTTGTTCCCATGGTACCTCACATTAGCTGTCTTTATCTGGAGGCCTGTGGCACCAGGAAAACCGGGACACTGTGTGAAATGGTTGCAGTAAGGTTATTTATAAAGGAGATAACTTACAAAGTGCTCAAAGTACTTTTCACATATGCATACTGCATTAATTTTATATTACACTGTTGTACAGTGCAACAACCATACTATTATTATGCACTCTAAGGGAATTGTATATGTTTCTGTCAATCCCTCTCCACCTGTTCAACAACTAATTCCTCATAATAAACCACTTGAGCACATGGACTTAATATTTTCTGTGTTATGGACTGTGGCAGGCTGGCGAGTGGATAGAGGCCCAGAGACAGACTGCAGTTCAAAAAAATAACTATTTTATTATAAATAAACAAAAATAAAGTGCACAAGGGCAAAATAACAGATACTCAAACACAAATAAAGGAAAAACAAAACTCACAAAAATAAAGTTTCCAGGCTGGGCAATGCCTTCACTGGATTTAGAAAATTCAAAAACCACAAAACAAACACCAACCTGCTTCCTCAGCTCCCTCCTCTCTCAAATGAGAAGCTGAGGCCTCCTTTTATATCAGGTGGCTGGGCGCTGATTGATCGTTAATCAACCTAATCAACTAATCAACCCCAGCCACCTGAACATAATAAACCCAGGCAGGCAGGGGAAGTTAACCCCATCCCTGCCAATTTAAAAGGGCAGAGCTTTGCTCTGCCACATGGACCTTTAACTAAATATGGCAAAAACTGATCATGTCCCTTTTTTCAATATTACGAAGACCAAAAGCTTTAAGATACTGGCTTCATATTTGGTACATTTCTTTATTTTATGAATCACTTACTCATGTTTGAGGGTAACATATAAAAAATGATACCCTTTTGTGGCAGTACTATATTTCTACAAAGCTGCAGTCAACACACTGTCAAAGTCTCAAGAGACCATTTCAGGAAGTAACTTCAGATACTGAAGTCATGTTCTTATAAAAAAAAATGGTGCACAATGGGAGCATCATGTGTCAAACAAACATGGCAGACAAACAGATCAGTGTTATACAGTGGCATTAAATAAGACAGCAACTTGCAGCTGTGTTTAAAACATGTCTGTTTCTGTTTTGAGAATCGGTTTATGATTATCCACAAAGGCCATTATTTGAGAACATTACAGCATGTAAGTGTAACCCAATAGCTGTCTTGGTTAACGTTTTTGCTGCACATTCCAAGTTGAATTCCAAATATAAATAATGTATTTATCGAATACAGCTGAAAGATGGAAGTTAAATTTATTGAGTGTATCTAATGTTTTAAATTTATTAGCACTCACGATAGTATTGATGAGCCCCCTTCTTCTGTTGAAGATGCTTTGTTTTTTTATTTATGTTATTTATACTTCATTTTACAAAATGCAAATATTTCAAAGACAGTGCTGTAGACAAAAACATTTTTGCTGCTTCCTGGTACCTAAGGACTTCATGTGTAGTAGTTCATAGTCACTTTAATGATCTAAATACAATCAGACTATGTGACTGACAGCAAAGGTATCAGTATGCAGCTGTTAACTATAGTGTTATATTTGATTACTGTGGGCAGGTGTGGTGAGATTGATCACTGAAAACATCGCTCTGGCGCACAAAATTTATTTTATTGTTTTACCCCAGTGGGATGACACCAGGAATGTACCTTTTTTTGTCGTTTTTTTTAAAATTTAAGATTTAGAACCAATTATTTTTCTGATTTTCTCCCCAATTTTACTTCAACCTGACACATCGCTGCCACCCCCGTGCTGACTCAGGAGAGATGAAGATGGACACACGCGTCCTCCGAAACGTGCGCTGTCAGCTGCCCGCTTCTTTTCACTCTGCAGGCCTGCCATGCAGCCACTTCAGAGCTACAGCATTGGAGGACCATGTAGCTTTGAGCAACTTATATGCAGGCCCGCAGGCGCCCGGCCAGTCCACAGGGGTTGCTGGTGCGTGGTGAGCCGAGGACCCTCTGGTCAACCTAAGCCCATCCGGGTGGTGCAGGGCCAGTTGTGTACTGCCACCTGGGATCTCCTGTCCACAGTCAGCAATGGAATAGCCTGGACTTGAACCGGTGACCTCCAGGCTATAGGGCACATCCTGCACTCCATGTGGAGTGCCTTCATTGGATGTGCCACTCTGGAGCCCAGACAGTTTCTCTTTGTTATGTAAAATAATAATAATAATAATACTCCAACGGCGAACAAAACATAAGAAAACAAAACACTACGGAAAAACTACAAACAAAGGTTCTGCTCTCAGGAGGGTCTCGCAATCCCCTCTCTAATCTACGCAAGAATTAATTCATTAATTATAGTTTGGTCTTCCCTCAGTATACTGGCACCAGGTTGCCCAAGTCCCCAGAGCTAACTATGATCTGTACGACCCAGCCACCGTCAATCTGCTGGTCTGGGTACGTGAACTTGTGCTGTCTCGTGGCTGTCTTCCTCCTCTCTCCTTCTTGTCGTTTTCCTTGCCTCTTTCCTGTCACAGCACATTATTTTTATTGGTGGATCCCAAGATCTGCCTCCTGACCTCTCAGAGAGATTACAATTACCCTAAATTAAAAAAATAAAACAAGTGAGGACACAAATGAGGATCTGTAAACAAGGTAAGAAACTGATTTTAAAGCAAAGGTTAGCCCTCCTTTACATTTCTAATGATTTATGGGAACAATGGAACATAAGTAGTGCATTTAGCCCAGTCTACATCATGTAAACTTACAATGGATGAATGAGCCTTATTAATTGCTTGAAAGGTTTGGGTGATGAAGGGCACAGATACTTGAAGGGGTCATAGAATCTAAAAAAAAAAAAAATATGATTATTAATTATCTTATGGCAGATAACCTTAACATAAGGCCTGAGATGAATAACTTTGAAATAACCACCAAAGTTCACAGAAAACCTGGAAGCACAATGAAGGCACTTTTGCTGTGAGATGCCATTGTGCAGCGTTCATTTGATTACATTGTGCTTCCAGGTTTTGTTTTTGATACCTTAGGGACTATTTAGATATAACAAACTGGATGAAGGTAATAACAAAACTGTTTGTCAATCATTATATATATATATATATTATATATATATCCGTATATATATATATATATATATATATAGACACACACACACACAGTGCCTTGCAAAAGTATTCAGACCCCTGACCAATTCTCTCATATTACTGAATTACAAATGGTACATTGAAATTTCATTCTGTTCGATATTTTATTTTAAAACACTTAAACTCAAAATCAATTATTGTAAGGTGACATTGGTTTTATGTTGGGAAATATTTTTAAGAAAAATCAAAAACTGAAATATCTTGCTTGCATAAGTATTCAACATCCACACATTAATATTTGTTAGAGCCACCTTTCGCTGCAATAACAGCTTTAAGTATTTTGGGGTAAGTATGTACCAGCTTTGCACACAGTTTCGGAGTGATTTTGGCCAATTCTTCTTGGCAGATTTGTTCCAGGTTGTTCAGGTTGGTTGGACGACGCTTGTGGACCGCAATTTTCAAATAGAGCCACAGATTCTCAATGGGATTGAGATCAGGACTTTGACTGGGCCACTGTAGGACATTCACCTTTTTGTTCTTGAGCCATTCCAATGTTGCTTTGGCCTTGTGCTTGGGATCATTGTCCTGCTGAAAGGTAAATTTCCTCCCTGGCTTCAGTTTTTTAGCGGACTGAAGCAGATTCTCTTGTAGTATTTTCCTGTATTTTGCTCCATCCATTCTTCCTTCAATTGTAACAAGATGCCCAGTCCCTGCTGATGAGAAGCATCCCCACAGCATGATGCTGCCACCACCATACTTGAGGCATGAGCAGTGTTAGGTTTGCGCCACACATAGCGCTTTGCGTTTTGGCCAAAAAGCTCTATCTTGGTCTCATCTGACCACAAAACCTTTTCCCACATCGCAGCTGGGTCACTCGCATGCTTTCTGGCAAACTACAGACGTGCTTTCAGATGGTACTTTTTGAGTAACGGCTTCTTTTTTGCCACCCTCCAATAAAGGCCAGTGTTATGCAGAGCTCTTGATATGGTTGACTGGTGCACCATTACTCCACTCCCAGCCACTGAAGTCTGTATCTCCTTCAGAGTGATTGTTGGCCTCTCTGTGGCTTCTCTCACAAGTCTCCTTGTTGTTAGAGCGCTGAGTTTTGAAGGATGGCCTTTTCTTGGCAGTGCCTGGGTGGTGTGATGCAGCTTCCACTTCCTGATTATTAATCCAGCTGTGCTCACTGGGATATCCAAACACTTGGATATTATTTTGTACCCTTTCTCTAATCTATGCATTTGTATTACTTTATCTCTAACTTCTGTAGAATGCTCTTTGGTCTTCATTTTCCTTCAGATTCACAGCCTTACCAATGATCCTTCAACAGTGGGGTTTTTATCCAGAAAATGTGACAGCAACTTTAATGGTTCACAGGTGGAGGCCAATGGTAAGGTAATTGTGTCCTCTAGGGCAATGTCTTTCATCTGTGCAAACTGGGAGTTTCCACAGCACAGGGGTTGAATACTTATGCAAGCAAGATATTTCAGTTTTTTATTTTTCTTAAAAATATTTCGCAACATAAAACCAATGTCACCTTACAATAATTGATTCTGAGTTTCAGTATTTAAAAAATAAAATATCAAACAGAACGAAATTTCAATGTACCATTTGTAATTCAGTAATATGAGAGAATTGGTCAGGGGTCTGAATACTTTTGCAAGCCACTAATATATATATATATATATATATATATATATATATATATATATATATATATATATATATATATATATATATATATATATCCATGTGGGTTGTTTACATTTCTATAAAGTTACCCGCAACACTACATAATTACTGTGGTTGTTGTACTAACCATTATTTTCAATTAGAAAATCTCACAGACCATTTTTTCCAATTAAATCAGTTCTTACTGGTCACTTAAATCATCGATTTGGGGTGAGCTGTTTTCGCCAGCCTTCAACAATTTCTTTATTTATTTCTATAGTGAAAATTAATGGTCCATTATATAATAGCCAAGTACTGTTAAAAAAGGGAGGACATCCATCAGCTCTTCATTTCACTTGGGACTCCAGAATCTTGGGACACTTTAAGGCAGGTCAGGTTTTTTAACTCACCTCTCTAAACTGCAATGTATTCAACATGTAAAGGGACTCAGAAAGCCAATCAGCTGCTGTATTGGCTTGATTGCTGAAAACAATCCTCACAGGCAGGTTTGTGCTTTTGGTAACAATTAAGTAAAACAATTAATTTAATTTAGCAACAGTTTGCACAATTCACACTCATTTTGCTGAATACATTGCAGTTTAGAGAGGTGAGTTGCAAAACCTGACCTGCCTTAAAGTGTCCCGAGGTTCTGACGCCTCTTGGCAACCTTTCTTGAGACATATGTGAGAAGTCAAACAAAGAGACATCATGCCCTGTCTACAGAAGCTCAAGTGTTAGCCGCGTTACTTTTCCTTGCCAGCGGTTCCTTCCATAACGTATTGGGTAATACACTGGCAATGCATCAGTGTACCGCTCCATTGAGAATGTAAGTACTGCCCTTACAAACCACGCTGAATACATTACCTGGTGCATACGAGAATTACGGTAAGGAAGGTTTTCATTCCATCTGTGGTTTTTCCAGTGTGATTGGAGCTGTGTTTGGCACACATATTCAAATAAAAGCACAGAGTGTTGACGAATATCATTCTGTGTGTCGAAAAGGGTACCACTCAATGAATGTGTAGATTATATGCAACAATAATATTATGGCATTGTGATAGGTGGGCTCTACACACGATGCATTCATCTCGACAAACAGCTACTAAAAACACTGGAGAGGAAGGTAGTTTCCGTGATGGCTGGCTGTTGGGGAGAGCGGATATCCCCTTTCTGATTTTTTTTTTTTTTTTTTTTTACTTTATTCCAATTAAAATCCATTATAATATAATAAGGTGAAACACAACAAAATTAAGATTCTCGTTGGCTCCGGGGATCAGCCGAAACCTCCCCAGCACATCAGCATTAAAATCCTAAAAAACTAAACAAAACAAAAAAAACACACACACACATTTATTTACTTCTACCTTATTGTCAGTTGTTTTATTTTTTATAATTAAGCAATTCAATTTCTAATATCTTTCACAGTATATTTTCCCCATTTTGCCTATTATTTGCCATTCATTTTCCCATTTAGAGTGAAAGAGGCATTTATAAGCCTGCCTTTCACCAGCGTGTACAATGCAGCAGCATGTTTTATCTTGTGTTACCGCTAGCCTAGCTACAGGTGAAAGTAAAAAGAAAGTGCTGTAGATATTTATTTGACTCCCTTTCAATTCGAAGACGACCACCAACCAATAGCTTTGGGATAAGCCTGCCATAGGTCAGGTATTTGCTGATCATTTTATATCAAAGCCCTCTGTGGAGTAATGTCCTGGGTCCCGCCTCACTGAAGTAATAAACAGTCACTACACAAAGAACTTGTTCTCTTTTGCTTCTCACCATCAGGTAGGTAGGTAGGTATAACTCTCTGTAAAATAGCTATCACTTCAAATTGTCTGATAATTCCACAGCAAACATTTAAATAATATTTAAAAAAAATGTATTTCTTTATTTCAACAGCTTACATTGCTCGTCGGTTGTAAGCTGCTTTCTAACCTGTAGCATCTGTTGTTTATGTTTTTTCCTCTGCTCTTGCAGCAAAAACAAAAAAAAAAAAACAACACAGACAGAGAAAGAGAATCGCTTCCTCCATTGGGACCCAGAGCTGCTGTACCCACTGTTGAGTCGACGCCATTGCCCTCCCTCTCGGTGTGTGCGGCCTAATATATATAAATCATTTATCTACACATCTTACCCCACAACTTCCAAGTGAAAGGAAAATATTCTAGAAATTTGTAGAAAATTAATTAAAATAAAAACTGAAATAGCTTGACACCCCCCTTGTAATTGCAATCCTAAATTAGCTCAGGTGTAACCAATCACCTTCAAAATCACATACCAAGTTAAGTGAGCTCCACCTGTGTTAAATTGTAGTGATTCACGTGATTTCAGGATACATTCTGCAGTTCCTGTAGGTTCCCTCTGCTGGGTAGTGCATTTCAAAGCAAAGACTCAACCATGAGCACCAAGGAGCTTTCAAAAGAACTCCAGGACAAAGTTGTTGAAAGGCACAGATCAGGGGATGGGTATAAAAAAACATCAAAGGCCTAGAATATCCCTTGGAGCATGGTCAAGATGATTATTAAGAAGTGGAAGGTGTATGGCCCTAGCACGACCCTGCCTAGATCAGGCTGTCCCACCAAACTGGATGACCGAGCAAGAAGGAGACTGATCAGAGAGGCTACCAAGAGGCCAATGGAAACTTTGCAAGAGCTACAGGCTTATGGCCAAGACTGGTCAGTGTGCATGTGACGATATCCCAAGCACTCCACAAATCTGGCCTGTATGGTAGGGTAGCAAGAAGGAAGCCATTACTGAAGAAAGCCCACCTTGAATCCAGTTTGAAGTACACAAAAAAAAACACTCAGGAGATTCTGTAGCCATGTCACAAAAAGTTTTCTGCTCTGACGAAACTAAAATCGAACTTTTTAGCCTAAATGTAAAGCCTTATGTTTGGTGCAAACCCAACACAGCGCATCACCTAAAGAACACCATCCCTATTGTGAAGCATGTTGGTGGCAGCATCATGTTATGGGGCCGTTTCTCATCGGCAGA
The DNA here is from genome assembly GCF_017654505.1 of Polyodon spathula. Taxonomy (NCBI): domain Eukaryota; kingdom Metazoa; phylum Chordata; class Actinopteri; order Acipenseriformes; family Polyodontidae; genus Polyodon; species Polyodon spathula. The sequence continues at coordinate 65,747,058 of NC_054535.1, forward strand.
GACTGGAGCACTTGTTAGGATAGAAGGGAAAATTAATGGAGCAAAGTATAGAGAAGTCCTTGAAGAAAACCTGCTGTCCTCTGCAAGAAAGCTGAAACTGGGATGGAAGTTTACCTTTGAGCATGACAATGACCCAAAGCACACAGCCTAAGCTACACTGGAGTGGCTAAGGAACAAAAAGGTAAATGTCCTTTGTGGCATGACTTGAAGATTGCTGTATATCAAAGCTCCCCAAGAAACTTGACAGAGCAAGTCAGTTTTGTAAAGAAGAATGGTCATATATTGCCAAATCTAGGTGTGCAAAGTTGGTAAATCTCTATCCCAACAGATTCACAGCTGTTATTGTTGCCAAAGGTGCTTCCACCAAGTATTATCTCAAATTATCAAAATTATGATCTTTAAGTTTTGTATTTTTAATATATAATTTTTTTCTCAATAAATGTTTTTTTCCCCTTAACAGTGTGGAATAAGGTGTGTAGATAAGTCGAAAAAAATCATCATTTAAATGCATGAAACTCTCTCGGTGCCTTTGGTACACAGACACCCTCTGCATCGATACCCTCGGTGCATTCGGTGCTTTAGTGCTGCAGATCCTCAGTGCATCAATACCATCAGTGCATCCGGTACTTCAGTGCTGAAGAGCCTCAGTGCATTGACACCCTCAGTACTCCAGAGCCTTGAGGCCTTGGTGCTTCGGTGCCTTTGTTGCACAGGCATTCTCTGCATCAATACCCTTGGCACATGTGATGCTTTGGTGCTGTAGAGCATTTGTGCTTCAACACCCTCGGTGCTCCAGAGCCTCGGTGCTTCAGCGCCTTCGGTGCATAAGCACCCTTTGCATCGATACCCTCGGTGCATTCAGTGCTTCAGTGCTACAGAGCCTCGGTGCATCGAAACCCTTGGAGCCCCACAGCCCCACCCTGTCGCAGGGTATTCCCTCTGCATAGGCTTTTGTCCACCGAGCCTGTAGCTGCACACGGTCTCCCACAAGGAGCAGTAAGTGATTTAGGCACAGCAGACAGGCAAAAGACATCTTGGACCTGAAGAGCCAGATGGACCAGGTCCTTGAATATCTGGTCAGGCAGCAAGCATTGCCCCCTGCGCCTGCCTCATCTCTGCCCCTGTACTGGCAGTTAACAACGTCTTGGACCGAGGTGAGGCGATGAGCGAAGGGGACCAAGACACAACTTACATCAGAGCATCCTGGAATGGAGACTCCCTGGCGCGGCAGGAGAGAAAGGTCCAGGAAGTGACTCAGGATACAGGGCCCAGCTCTGAGATGTGAGACTGATGTGACCCCTCGGTCAAGCTCAGTTTGAATGCTCATGGAACAAGTCTCCAATTTCCTCTAGGTTCCCTGGAATGCAACGCCAGAACAGCAGCATTCTGTATTTAGACTGGTGCAAGCTTTGCTATCCAGCCTTTTCCTATGGATTTCCTGGAGGTCCAATCCTCCTGGCACCGACCAACCTTGTAAGGCATAGGGGCGTTGGGGCTAGTGTAGTTTCCGCCGGTGGACTATACACCAAAACAGCCCTGATGCGAGCCCCTCCAGTAGGAGGTTTGGCCAAGGACCCTGTATGCCCTAATTGCCCATGCAGGATCACAAAGGCCCACCATAAGAAAGCTTACACAGCTGTAGCGCAAGTAATGTGCTTGATCAACACAACAGGTCTTTTAATGGGCCAGCAGTAGAGGAGATCCTGCAACACTCTCACTAAGACCCCATTTGAGCCTAAACATTCCATAAAGTTGAAATATATCTCTATGAAGACAACCTTTTTTGCTAGCCATCATCTCTGCTATGCGGGTTAGTTAGCTACAGGCTCCGTCAGTGCACTGTGCCTGTATGCATATTTGTGATGATGGAAACAGGGTATTGTTTGCTCACGAACCCGGCTTTCCTCCCTAAGGTTGTTACGGCTTTCCACTTGAACCAATAGGTGGAGGCTTTCCATCACCATCCTTTTGCTTCGGAGGAGGATCAGAGATTAAATTTGCTCTGCCTGGTATGGGCATTGAGAAACCATGTGGACAGTACGAAAGTGCTGCTTCAGTCTGACCACCTCTTTGTCTGTCATGGTGAAAGGACCCTGGACCAAGCCCTTTCGAAACAGTGGCTGTCCCACTGGGTTGTGGACACAGTTTCGACATATACTCCTGCTGGCTCCCCCACCTGGGAGGGTGGCCGCGCATTCGACTAGAGGAGTGGCTACATCATGGGCCCTCTTTAGTTGTGCTTCATTGACTAATGTTTGTACTGTAGCTAACTGGGCTACTCCGCATAGATTCACCAGATTCTTTTTAATGTGGTAGATCCCTCTAAGCTTTCATTAAGCACAAGGGTCCTTGATGGTGCACGCGCACACCACCAACACTAGTTGGCAGCAGCAACTAATCCCTCATATGCTGTCTGCTCATATTCCCTCGTGCTGTGGTATACTTTCCCGAAAATACTGGTTGGTGGTCATCTTCGAATTGAAAGGGAATGATATGTTATGGATGTAACCCTGGTTCACTGAAAGAGAAGATGACCACCAAACCTTACAAGGTCTCATCACTCGCATTTGCGAGTTAGATGCAAAAGAGAACAAGTTCTCTGTGTAGTGACTATTTATTACCTTGGTGAGGCTGGACCAAGGACGTCACTCCACGGTAGCTTTGACATAAAATGCTCAGTGAATACCTGACCTGTGACAGGCATATCCCAAAAGAATTGGTTGGTGGTCGATTTCTCTTTCAGGGAACTGCAATACTGTATACTTGTGACAAAGATGGCGTGTGTGGTGATGTCAGGCCAGGAATTGAATGCACCACAACAATAGCAGACTGGGGTACAGCTGCACTGTGGAGCATTTATTTACAAAATAAATGGTTTAAACAAAACAAAGGACACATGGGACACCTGCGGACATGAGCACCTCGCTCGTCCTGTCAAACAATAAGGGCTTTACACCGTCATATATACAATACATAAATCATAATAATAATAATAATAATAATAATAATAATAAAATATGGCACAAAATATGCACGGGGGGGGGGGGGGGGGGGGGGGGGGGAGTACTGTCACAATATTGTATAGGCATACTGTACATATTTATATTTTTTGCATAATGTAATGTGTAGCCTACCCAAAACACATTACTGTTATTTCAGAGCAATGATCTATACATTTAAAATACATTAAGCACTATAAATGTACCGTATGTGTGTGCAAGTTTATTGTATTTTTTTAAACCTGACACCTTATGTCGGCTAAAAATATTCAGTTTAGTGAGGGGCTACTGTATTATTATGAAAAGCTTTTTGGGGGTGAAGGTGGGGGCCCCACTATAGAATCTGATTCGATTAAACTGCCTTCCTTATTAGTTTTAAAATGTTTAGAAAAACATGGCCTATTTTTTCATCTCGTTAGTACAACTGGCACAAGACGGTGGTTCTCCCCTAGGGTTTCCTGTTGCTCGTTTATAGAGTGAATCCACATTCTTTTTTTTCTTTTTCTTCTTCGGAACAATAACCATGCGGCAGCTTGCACCAGATCCATATTGCCTTCAGATTACATTATATCCAAATTTAGCAGGACATTAGTAAATTTCAATTAAAAGAAAGTTCAGCTTGACAGTGAGAAACTGTGACGTAGGCTACAGCTACGTTTCCAAAAACAAGACAAACACATTTCACGAGAACTTCCACACAAAAATATATGCAAATCTTATCTTACAAAAGCAGGTTTACATCAAACTGGATTATACAAATGTAACACCTGCTCAGTTAGAGATATGGGAGAATTTATAGAACACTGTAGACTGACCACGCCACTGGGGAATTGCACCCCAGAAATAATATTATTATATATTATATATATATATATATATATATATATATATATATATATATATATATATATATATATATAAGGATTTATCAAGGTTCTTTTATTTAAAAAATGCAAATAAATTCAGTTTCAGTTCCAAGAAAAACTCTTATTCGGTTTTTGCTATAGAAATTCTCATCGCTATGGATAAGTTGAAAATGCAGTGGCAACATCTTTGCAAACGAAAGGTTGCTTTCAACTCAGCTCTGCTCAGCGTGTAGATTGACTCTTATTCGCTCAGTTGATTCTCTGCAGCCATCCACTCCAACCGTGACTCCCAGGGCAAGTCTAAAACACAAAGTGGACCACTGAATCTTTTACCGGCCAGCTTTTAAAAGAAAGAATAAAGGAAGTTACGACACATACATTGCTAAAATCGCCCAATCACTGAGGACTACCACACAGTCTGACACATACATTGCTAAAATCACCCAATCACTGAGGACTACCACACAGTCTGGAGAACAGGCTTTTCCCACCACAAGCCCACTGCTGATTCGTCTTAAAATGAAATATAATTTCAGCAACTATACAAGGAGAGGAAGGACATACATACACAGGAATAAGGTGCTAAGTTATAAATTATAAAACGTAAATGAACAAATAATAAACTTAAGTTACAAACTAATATAAATATTTATAAGTTAAAATTCAAATCAAACATGCTTACAAATATAAAGAAATCCACCCTGTTACACAAACAGCTGTACGTAATGACATCACAAGTTTAAAAAAATGGCTAACTCAATAATTTTCTTGATTCGAACATTTGCTCACTAGACTAATGTATAAACTCCAGTGAACAACCTACCTCACTGAACATTCTGATTATATAATGTGTAGCTGACTGTACAATGTGTCTTTACACCACATCTGAAAATGGACCAAGAAGGAACAATGTATAATTAACTGAACTTGGCCAAATGTTGACTTATATTATAAACATTTGTGTTAGGACCCTTTAATGTTAAACCATATTTGTTGTACTTTAATAACTTTGAACCCATTCAATTGATATGCACAAACATGTGGATGTGTGGTCTTGTTGTTAGGATGTCGTTTTGTTCGGATGTGCAGATTCCAAGATCCAGAGAGGTAAAAAATGTAAGGCCTGGAATTGGAATTTGAAATTTCAGGGTACAAAGAAACTGGTCCAGAACAGTGCCTTTTGCTGGCATGGTGAAAACATATTTATCCATGCTCAGTACAAATCTTCAAGTTAGATATTTTACACAAAAGAAGAATTGGCCTCATGACAAATTATTATTTTTTCTGTCAGAAAAAAATCAGTGAAAAATAAAAAATGATAGAAACTGCCTTAAAATCATATCTCTTTAGTAAAACATGACATGTCTCTATAACAATGGGACTCCATAAGACTGACTGTAACATTATCTTTCTTTTTGTGAGTCTGAAATGTGTTTATTTTATCTTTTTAAAATCTTTTTTTTTTGTCACTCGTCTCACAAACAAACAATTCTTCTCACAAATGAAGAAATACTCAAACAGGTTCTGTCATGCTTGTGAAACAAAAAATATTCTGATGATAAAATACATTGGAATTTCATTTCTTTTGTCATGAGAGGGATCGTTTATCGTGAGGTTCTGTGGATCTTGAAAAAAGACGTTCTTAACTTGGTGATGAATAAAAAATTACTTTTTATATTTTTTTGTTTCAAGCAAAAACTCTGGTCAAATGCAAGAAGTAGGTAGGTTCATGATTTTCTGTAATCCAAGTGTGAGCGTTTGTGTGATTTGTATTTTTATTGGATGCTGAGCTCCCTCCGATATGACAGGAGGACTACCAACAGTGCTGTAATACAAATCTATGAGCTCTGCTAGCGTAACAGTCTTGTGTGGAATTGCAGATGTTCAATAGCATAACACAATCTTTTTCAGGGAAGGAGGGGATGTTGGGCCAGCACTCACATTCTTAGTAACATGGAGAGGGGAGCACTTCAAAAACAGGACACCCATGCGACAGATGCATGAGACAATATCACCATCAGCAAAAGCATGAAATCTGCTGTTATGACTAACTATGTTTATATGGATGAGTGGAATGTACTCTGTCATATCAGTTTGAGAGGGCAGCACCAATAACACGGATCAACCAAGTTTTCCAGTGTTATAGAATAGAATACAGACAGGTGTTTAATGGGAGGGATGGCCTCTCTGTCACAGTTGGCTACATATGATGTGGTATCATACTAGTTTATAATTTCTCCAGTGTTGTACACTGTTGTTGCTGTGGCGGGAGGGGCGAGGTTTGGCAGTGGGTAAAAATCGGACCAATATAAAACTGTCCAGACAGGGCATTAAAGGGGTCTGGTTGTTTTAAATCCGACACCACGCAATTACTCCTTATTTATAGCCTCCAAATTAAACAACTTTTCATATTTTTTTTATCACTTAAAATGCTGTTGGACCAAGACAAAACTGTCTGGATGGGGCATTAACCCTTTCAAGTCCAAGCATTTTTTAGTGCGATGCTCCCCAAGGACAGGTGAAGAACCCTGCTTTCTTGTGGAATTCAATCTGTGGAATTGGAGTCTTTCCTTCCACCTTCTTTTGCTTCTGATGAGGATAGGAGATTGAATTTCCTGAGCCGGGTGTGGGCATTGAGGTGTTACGTGAATAAGACAAGAGCTCTGCTTCATACTGATCAGCTCTTTATCTGTCACGTTATACAGACCCTAGGACAGCCCCTCTCTAAGCAGCGACTATCGCATTAGATTGCAGACACAGTCTCTAGACCTGGGAGAGTAGCTGCGCACTACACTAGGGGTTGGCTCAATGTCTGATGTATGTATGGTGGCTAGTTGGACTACACTGCATACATTCTGCAGGTTCTACCCCTTGAATATGTTAGATCCTTCCTTGTCTTCAATAGGCACGAGAAAGATGACCACCAACCGCGAGGTCGCATCAGTCACCCTCACAGGTTCGATGCAAAAAGAGAAATGGCTTCTTCAGTATAACGGTTTTAATCCTTCGGTAAGCAGGACTGAGGGCATCATCCCAGGAAGAGGCCTATTGGCAGCTTTGGTATAGAGAGCTCAGAAAATACCTACCAATAGGCAGGCATCTCGTCATGTTGTTGGTGGCCGTCTTCTCTTTCAGGGAACCAGAGTTATTGTAATTAACTTAACGCTCTGAGGAGGATTTCATTCTCATTCAATATTAATACCCAGACTTGTATTGAGGAGGACAATTTCCTAAGCATCATAGATGCGAAGGATAGAAAAGCCTTTGAGGGCTTCCCCTTCCATGAAGCAGCCTGGAGGCCGGTTGAGACTGTATGGAGAAAACCTGTATACTCGTCACCACATCGCCCCAGAATACATACATTTTACAAGGTACCTGCAAGCCGCAAGTATCATCCTTTTAAGCAGCCCAAGGTGGATACCATCATGGCTATACCAGCCACCAGTGTATACGCCAAATCCTCTGCATCAGATCGGGCAAACAGGAAGATTTATACCTTCTTGAAGAGGGACTTGGTTATGTTAGCTGAAAACATTCTAATAATGTTGCTATAATATTATGAATCAATGATTCACTCATTTAATTTCATTAAACTTTTTAAAGAGTGATGCATTAACTTGGTAAATTCTTTGGAAAGTTGTCTTTCCGAAAGGAGACTCCATCCAGCAATCTCATATGTTAAAAGTTTGACTAGTTAAATTGGTCTCTGCTCAATCGCATTATGGATTCGACTCCTCAATCTGGTAGTCGTGTTTCAGATCCTGATAGCCCAGCTACTCCCGTTCGACCTAGCCACAAGAGAACATCTTGGACACCTCTTCAATGCGCTGCTCTAATAAAAAAAAAGAAATACCAGTCATGGAAAATTCCTCGGCTTCTCAATACTCTGTACTCAAGGAATATTTCTTACACGGCTGGTGCTTCCCCCAAGGACCTCATCTCCTTGCTAAATCAATATAAGGCATCAACCTCCAAGTCTCCGGTCCCGTCTTCATTCGGTGAGGCCTCCACTGTCCAAGCCGCCCAGTCCGGGTCTGATTCCCCTGGCATCAGCCTTAAGCCCCTCACACATGCCACCTCCTTCTCTAATGCGGACATCCTGCAAGCCCTGCAAACAATGTAAGCTTCAATCTCCGGGCTGGAGACTCGACTCTCCCACCTTGAACACTACCCCGTGCCTCTCGGTCCCTCTGCATTGGCTTTCCTCGCCACTCCATCTTCGCTTCCAGCCGCGGCTCCCTGTTCAAGCCCACTCAATTCCAGCCCTTCTTTTACTCTTTCCACAGCAATAGCCAGCTCCGATTCCCTCAAGCCAGCTTCCCTGCTGCCCAGACCAACCTTGGTATCCAACAAACTCCGTACTCAAATCCAAGAAGGTAGAGACATAAATCTAGTCCTTTTGCTTATCTGTTCCCTCAAAGTACATGACAACAGATTGTTAGATTGTGGAGAAGTATCCATCGTTTTAAAATCCAAAGACCCTCGGTTCTTCAAAAAACGTACTTTGGCAGAGTTTGTTACAGCATTCAGTCTGTACAGAGACATTCTCTGTGATGCATTTTCCATGTGCCATCTAGCTGAGTCTCGTAGCTGACTTGTCTATGAGATATGGATGTTCAGCTTTTTACTACTACCACAGATCTTTTTCAGCCAAGGCTGCTGCAATTCTGGAGCAATTTAATATCAGGCTTAACTGGGGCATTTTAGACAATGAGATGTTTTGTCTCCACTTTGCGAGCCTAAACTTCACCTGTATGGTTTGCAGCTGCAGTTTTCACAGAACTAACCTCTGCCCCCTTTCAGCCTAGTCCGTAAACCAGCAAATGCAATCCCACGTCTTGCTTGAAGTTCCAAGCATCAGTTCCTTCTAACCTCAGTTCTCAGTTAATTTACCTCGCCAGTCCTGGGATCCTTATAATCCTTCCTCGGGATTGAACTGGACTCCAAGGAAACAGAGACATGTCTCCCCCAAGACAAATTATGTAGTATTTCAGATGTGTTAAAATCCTTTCAGGGCAGAAAATCCAGTACCAAACGTAAACTCCTCTCTCATCTCACTAGGACGTTCATTTGTTTCTTTTCTGTTAAAATTAGCATCTTCTGTTGTCGAACTGCAACACCACGTCAACATCAATGCGGGGTGCTGGGCAGATGTTAAACTATGGTCCCTCCTCCCCTCCAACTGGAGTGGCATTTCCCTACTTTACAAGGACTTGCCTACTCCTGCAGACTCTCTCTGTCTTTATACCGATGCTGCCCCCTCGCGGGGCTTCGGTAATGTTGCAGGTTCCAAGTGGTTCTACTTGAATTGGCAGCCCGAATTCTTGTCCCTACCTTCCACAGAACAATCTTCAGCACAGTTTGAATTGTATCATATTATTGTCGTAACCGTAATTTGGGGGCATAAATGGTCAAAAAAAGTCATAACATTTAAAATTGCAACAACCTCTCCAAAGTAGCTATCATTAATAAAGGCCCCTACAGTCATTAAACTTATAAGAAAACTCACCTGGGTTTCAGTATTGGGGAACTTTAGAATCCAGGCAAAACATGTCACAGGTTAAAAAAATATAATTGCTGACTCACTCTCTCGTTTTAATTTCCAGAAATTCCATGATCTGTTTTAGTGTATCCCCTCTAACGCATCCATGTCCACAGTTCAAGGACCTCACATTGTACTAAATCAAGCATCTCCCAACATCCAGATATCTGAATCTGCAGTCAGTCTCATGAATCAATCATTCACAAAACACCAGAGCTGCTTATAACACAGGGTGGCAGTCTTACACCAAATATTGCTCCATGTCACATTCATGCCTTACTTCCGAATCTTCCATTATAGAATTCATCACTTGTTTTTAAATCGCAATCTCTCCCTTTCCACCATACACCGATACTTGTCAGGACTACAGTTTCACTCTTGCTTGCTCGGAATCACAATCCCTCCCCCATCTCATCTTCCTCGGATACAAATGCTGCTCTATGGGATTCAACGAACTCCTTCCAAACCTTCATTCCAAGTTGCCGATCACTGAGGAAATTCTAGAATCCATAATCAACATTCTACGCTCAGGCTGCTTTTCTCCTTACAAAGATGCCCTCCTGGAAGCAATGTTCACTTCGGCCTTCTGTGGATTTCTACGGTGTGGCGAGATCGACCCATCCTCGGACCTCTGCATAGAAGATCTCCATCGCCAATCCCAGGTCACATACTCCCTACTTTTAAAACATTCAAAATCAGACAGAGAAAAGAAAGGTTCCATGTTTATTTATCCAAAACACATTGTATTATTTGTCTTATTTCTGCTCTTTCCAGCTATCTATAAACAAGATCCCCTGTTTCCCCAGCAGGGATATTCATGTCCAGGAACTGGCTCTGCGACCACCTTCATCCATGTCTCCTTCGCGCTGGGCTTCCTCCCGACAACTACTCCAGACATTCGTTCAGGATTGGCATTGCAACTTCCGCTGCTTCCAGGAACATTGCTCCTCACCCAATCAAGGTTATGGGGAGATGGACTTCCGGTGCATACAAACTCTACATTCTGAAGAATGTCACAGACTTATTATTGGCACAAAAAAATGTTATGTGGCTAACTGGATTAATGGAGTCATTATTTTAGAACCTGGAGGAAGGGTAACCCTCTGCCATGGATTCCCTAAAGTTTCCCCCCTATTTCTGGTGAGTAGGGTTTTTTTCCTTACCTGAGCGCTGAGTGGTTTAGATCTGCAGGGTGGGGGTGGCTTAGCTTGCCTCGTTCTTTTGGGGGGAAGGTGGCCCGAGTGCTACTTGTCCTGCCACTGACATCCACATTCATCACGCATTCATATCATACCTGTCAGTATTGGACAGCGTTTAGCTCCTTGAACTAGGCAGGACCAAAGTAATAATCATGCTATATTTCCATTATATCATTCTGTCCTACATTCGTCAGTCTGGGCTATTGATCGGTCCTATAATTAATTTTACACATTATCAGTGAACATTACCCACATTCCTCAACACGGACGATTAACTATGCAAACAATTGGCGGCAGCCTTATTTATTTTGGGGGAAGGTGGCCCACGTGCCACTTGTCCTGCCCGCTGGCCGAGTCATTCTTAATCACTGTATTGCATTCATCTCAGCTCAGGGGCGGTTATCAAGCGCCAATGGATAAAACCATGGGCCAAATTGTAATGTGAATGTATTATGTATCTGTCTGGTGTCATGTTCATGTCGGGCATATCTGTTTGCCAATTGTTCATGTGCCATTAGACATATCTTTCACAACCAATAACTGTTATTTTTATTACTAAGTAGACGTCTTCTTTCGGAAATGTCCATTTTTTTTTTGATAATTTAGTAATATTACAGGAACGTTGTGAGAACATTAGCAGCATCGTGTCATTAAATTATTTTGTCTTTGTGTAATATTGTATTTTTTGTTAACTTGAATCCTGTAAATCAAATAGGTTAAAGGTGTCAGCTAAATAAAATAATATTAATAATAATTATTATATAATAAATTCCTTTGCCAGATTAATGTTTGGCGGAAGCAGAATCTATACCCATGCGCACATAGCCTGTTTTTCAACCACCAATTATCAAATAAAAATCAAACAACATAAAAATGTGTGCCATTATAGACTTGCTCTGTGCCATTTATTGAAATGTTCAATACAACAGAACCTGGGGTTGCCTTTGCAACCACTGCACACTTTTCTTGTGTCCTTTCTTTTGTTTTCATTTTCGTAGCAGACTCTACACCTTTTTTGAGGTCTTTGCTTCCCTTGTGTTGGAGGGATAGTCACAAACGCATGTACAGGGCTACTTTGCGTAGGCATTGCGATGGATCTGGCTGCAGCAGACACCTGCTTCAGTATTTCCACGTACGCTGCCATGTTTAGCTTTCGCTAAAAACTATATAAACTACAACTAAACAAGTAAAACTAATAATAAAACAAAAATAATAATATAAAACATTATATATATATATATATATATATATATATATATATATATATATACACACACACACACACACACACACACACACACACAGTACTGTGCAAAAGTTTTAGGCAGATAAAAAAAAGTTACTGTAAAGTAAGAATGCTTTCAAAAATAGACATGTTAATAGATTAGATTTATCAATTAAAAAAATGCAAAGTGAGTGAACAGAAGCAAAATCTACCTCAAATCCATATTTGGTGTGACCACCCTTTGCCTTCAAAACAGAATCAAGTCTTCTAGGTACACTTGCACAAAGACAGGGATTTTGTAGACATATAGTCAGGTGTATGATTAAACAATTATACCAAACAGGTGCTAATGATCATCAATTCAATATGTATGTTGAAACACAATCATTAACTGAAACAGAAACAGCTGTGTAGGAGGAATAAAACTGGGTGAGGAACAGCCAAAACAGCTAACAAGGTGAGGTTGAAAAGTCATACACCATGGCAAGACTGAGCACAGCAACAAGACACAAGGTAATTATACTGCATCAACAAGGTCTCTCCCAGGCAGAAATTTCAAGGCAGACAGGGGTTTCCAGATGTGCTGTCCAAGCTCTTTTGAAGAAGCATGAAGAAACGAGCAACGTTGAGGACCATAGACGCAGTGGTCGGCCAAGGAAACTTCCTGCAGCAGATGAAAGACACATTATGCTTAATTCCCTTCGCAATCGGAAGATGTCCAGCAATGCCATCAGCTCAGAATTGGCAGAAAACAGTGGGATCCTGGTACACCCATCTACCGACGGAGAAGTCTAGTCAGAAGTGGCCTTCATGGAAGACTTGTGGCCAAAAGCCATACCTTCGACGTGGAAACAAGGCCAAGCGACTCAACTATGCACGAAAACACAGGAACTGGGGTGCAGAAAAATGGCAGCAGGTGCTCTGGACTGATGAGTCAAAATTTGAAATATTTGGCTGTAGCAGAAGGCAGTTTGTTCGCCGAAGGGCTGGAGAGCAGTACGCGAATGAGTGTCCGCAGGCAACTGTGAAGCATGATGGAGGTTCCTTGCAAGTTTGGGGCTGCATTTCTGCAAATGGAGTTGGGGATTTGGTCAGAATTAATTTTCTCCTTTTCTTCTGTTCACTCACTTTGCATTTTGTTAATTGATAAATATAAACTATTAACATGTCTATTTTTGAAAGCATTCTTACTTTACAGCATTTTTCACACCTGCCTAAAACTTTTGCACAGTACTGTACTTGTAAAAGTTGAATGGCTTCCTGCAATATATCTCAGTCTTCTAAAAACCCACAGGTAGATTGGAATCGCTACATAACACGCAATTGGATACAAATGTCACCTGACCCTCCCCCGACTTTCATTGCACATTCCACAGTACTAGCACTGCCTTAGAGAATGAAACCTGAAACGCTAGACTGAGAAACACTCGTAGAATAGAATGGGAAACTTGACGTACGCACATACGGCATGGTACTGTAAGTGGGTTTTCATTTGACGTACGTGCGTACATCATGGTGCTGAAGTGGTTAAGGCGCGAATGGGAATCTTCAGAAGAAACATTTGATAGTATGTTCTTGTCATAGCAAAATGTATGTTGGTTTTAGTTTTATTCAGATACTTTTTTCTATGCATAAATAATTTCAAGTAATTACAAGTTTGTGCTACCAAGTGGGTTAAAATTTTATTTTAATACAGCCCTGAGTCTGTGTCTGAGAAGGACAAGCAGCTTTTCAGATGTCATTAACACAAACATAAATGAGTAACATCTCAGAGAAGAGTGTCAATTAGAATTAACATGTTTTGTCCAAATGATGATTTAAGTCTCAGTTCTACCAAATATATATATAGCCAGTTTTGCTTTGCTGTGTCAGTTGCAAATGCCAGTCAACTTGCATGCAGGTCGGGAACGTAGGGGCTGAGGGAGGGAGGGAGACCCAGCCGTGAATGTTAATATCTACTACTAGTATATTTTAAGGACTGGTAAGATCTACTGTTCTCTTTGTTTTCAGCATAAATCATTGCACTAAGGCAAGCACTCAGGTACATAATGCAGTAATGTATGTTATTTGTAAAGTGAAAATGCCAAATGCTCACCCCACTGCCAAATTTATACACACATCCAGATTCACGGTGTATAAAAACATAAATGCTTTAAGTGCGAGATTATGCATAGTTTTTGAAGTGGCCATATTTCAGATTGCATGTTGTATTAAGTTTTTTTTCATACTTTACTAATATTTGCATTCAGATGTCTGACAAAGTTAATGCTGTGGAGTTTTTGAGTGAAGAGGCAGTAGAGGTTGTCCCAAAGTCATGGATAGAGGAAAATTAAAAGGTAATTAGCCATGTTTATGTTATGGGATGTGTTGAGAATATGTAGTTTAAGTGGATGTATCTTCTATACAGAAGTGTATGAATCACTAATGCAAATTGTGGTGAGGAATATGAGATATTTTTAAGCTTCATGAGTTTCTACTGCACATATTTATTTAATCAAGTTTACACTACAGCTATGAAATGCTATCATAAGGTAATATCATAAAAACTAACTACTGGAAATAATGATTCATTCATTGGACATTTTACAGAGGTCGTATAATGTAGGTCCTTTATAATGGCCTCGATAAAATTGATACTTTGGCACCTTCAGTGACAGTTTCAAACTAGGTCTCAGTGCATATCATTTATTCATATGAGAAATTGACACAGCTCAATTTACAAAGATGAACTTTTTCAATGAATATTATTTGGTGTTTCTCTGTGGTACAACAATTGCCATACTATTCCAGATGTAACACTGCTCTTATTTCTAGGGGTCATTCTGCTTTTGGCCAAGATTTGATGTGGCAGCATGGTACAACTGAGTTGATCAAACATGCTGTGAGGATCTTTACAGACAAAGATGTCAGATATGAAAATATCTTATGACCCATGTGGGTTCAAATAAACAGTTACAAGCTGTTAGCTAGTTTTGCTGAAAAAAAGTGCAACTCTGGGTAAATAAACTAAGGCTGGCGTGGTGCCGAATTTTTCACTATCGATATATCCTTCTCCAAAAAAGTCGATGCATTGATTCATTGACATGATGAAAGGGTAAAAAATAAAAAAAACAGCAATAAAACAGCTGTGGGTTACTGTGTAACAGTGCTAATAACACCCCTAAAACGTAGATGTAAAAGACAACATTTCCCCTTTTCATCCCTATCCAATAATTTTGTTTATATTACAAAGTAGTTTTATGCAATGAAAAGTGTAAAAATGGTTCCACTCCCAGTATTCTCTATAAAAATAAATAAATGTATATCGTATGCACACTTCCCTGGTACCTGTTGACTCTCAGTCACGAATTTGGACAAGTAAAGCACATGCTCAAAGATCATGGTTTTAAGACCATGGATGAGGCCTGGAGGGTTTTTATTGAGAACTATTTCGACATCTTTTCTGCTTTTGCAAAACAATTGCAAGTATGATACCTGTATCTTGTGTAGCAGAAGATCAAGGTTTTAGCTGTCAGAACAGAATGCAGGCCAGCAAACACTCTCATTTACATGAGGAACATCTAATGCATGACAATTTCAATGGAAATTCCTGAGCATTATTAAGACTTTGATTTGTAACGAGCATGAGTCATTTTTTGACTTGGGTGTTAAAAGGAAAATTTAAAGAATTTTTAAACAGCAAAACTGTAAATAGTTATGATGTTGAGAACTATCCGCAGAGACATTGGTACATGTTCTACAACACTGATTTTTATGTCGGGGGGGGGGGGGGGGGGGGGGGGGGGGTTTCATGGGAAGCATTTATTTGTCTATTTCTTCTACCATTATTTATACTGTGTACTAATTCATACATTAATATTCATATACAATAAATACATCAGAGTTGGGTTCCCTTTCTATTTACACTGTAGCCCCATCAGAAAGTGTCCATACCACATATGCTGTGTGCAATGCCAGCACTGAAGGAAATTCACCAATATTATAACACATATTTCTTTTGACACTGTTGTCAGTGCAGAGAATATTTACAGAATTGACAGCCTTATGAAGTAACACATCTCTCCTTTGGCTGCAGTATTTTAAAAGACCCTGCCTTTGCATAAAATCCCCCAAAATCACTATTTTCATATTGTGGCAAAGTGCCCGCCCCTGTGTGTATTTTGTGTTGTGTGTATAGTCATTGGTACACGGGATATAAACGGGACTGTGTAACACAAGTGTTTAAAATGTATATTTGTATTTAGGCACAAGGATTGCACAACACTTCACGTAAAAGTAAAAAGTAATATGTGAGCACGGGGAATTGCACTTTATTAATTCACGTGCAGTTGTAACGCGACTCCAATTGAATGTGTGATTAGCAATTGAGTCTCTGTACAACTGCATAAAAGCTACATGTTTTCACCCACTCGGGGTTGTGTGTTTGGCGAGTGGAGAACAAGATTGGAGATGGGGGTAATAATAATAGTAGTGAAAAAATATCTGCTCACCGTGTTTTGTTTGGTGTTAGTCCATTTTGTTTGTCTCTTTACTTTGGCTACCAGTGCTGTGTCCTGTGTTTTTGTTTGTCTTACAACCGTTTATTTAATGACTGTTTATTTATTAAATGCTGAGCGAGACCATTCGCTCAGCTCCACCAAACTCCACCTCTCTCTCTGTTTATTTCCTGGTTCCTGTTTCTGGTCTGACATCCCCCACTCCGACCGTCTTTGTGACACTTGATGTCAGAACTGGGACCACCAGTGCCTCCTAGACGCAGACCAGAGCAGGAACCACAGTTTCTTGTTTAAAAAAAATAATAAAAAAAAAAAAAAATGCAAGGCTGGAAAGATGGATGCATGGACCTGGAGGAGCTCCTCAGTGGTCTGGAGGACCAAGGCTAGTGCCTTGCCTGCAGGGTGTACGGGCACGTGGTGGCTGTCTGTCCCTTCCAAGAGGAGGAGGAGGAACTGGCCCAGGAGAGGAAGGTGAGGAGAAGGAGGAGCAGAAAAAAATTGCAGCAGCAGCTGCAGCAACAGCCGAAGGAGGTTGGGGATGGAAGTTCAGAGGTTTTTTTAAAGAACCTCACGGCGGAACTGTGCCCCGGCTGTGGGGCGTATGGGCACACGTTGGCCATCTGCCCAACACAATATATAGAGGCGGAAGTAATGCCTGTGTGGGAGGAGCCCGTGCGTCCAGCACCCAGAATGTGGGAAACCAAAGCCCGCGGGACTGCTGGTTGCCACCTCCAACAGCAGAGGAAGAATGCCGGCTGTCCCCATCTCCACCAGCAGAGGGTGAGTGCCTGCTGGTATCACTTCCCCTACCGTCACCACGTGGAGGAGAGGAGCAGGTGCTTCCTCTGCCTCCATCACCTTCCTCTGCAAGTGAGGAAGAACTGCACCAGTCCCCTGTAATAAGGGTAGACTACAAGCCACTCCCACCTCCACCGCCAGGAGATTACACGCCTCCACCGGTAGGAGAAGAGCAGCAGGAGCTGCCTCTGCCTCCGCCACCTCCACCGGCATGAGCAAAGCAGCAGGATCTGCCTCTGCCTCTGCCACCTCCATCGCCAGGAGCAGAGCAGCAAGAGCTGACTCTATATTCACCACCTCCACCAGCAGAGGGTGAATGCCTGCTGGGTTCCTGTCCACCAGCAGAGGGTGAATGTCTGCTGGGTCCTTGTCCATCAGCAGAGGATGAATGCCAGCTGGGTTCCCACCCACCAGCAGAGGATGAATGCCTGCTGGGTTCCTTTCCACCAGCAGAGGATGAATACCTGCTGGTATCACTTCCCCCACCAGCAGAGGATGAATGCCTGCTGGTATCACTTCCCCCACCATCACAAGGAATGGAGCTGGAGCTGCCTCTGCCTCCATCACCATCAGAGAGAGAGGAGCAGGAGCTGCCTCTCCCTTCACCAGAAGGGCCAGGACTAGATTCTGGCGGTCCTTAGCGACCCCTGCATAGGCTGCTGAGGGAAGCATGGGCCGCAGTAGCCGAGAAGAGGGCCAACACCCACATCCCAGCTTGCCCTGACTCCCTGCCTCGCTTCGTCCAAGGATGCCTGCCTCACTTCGCCCAAGGATGATCTGCATCGTCTGGGGTCGCTGGAACTGCTTTGCCAGGGGTTGCAGTCAGGTCTGCTTGGCCGCAGGGGTCAGTGTGGGCGGAGCCCCACCAGAGGGAGCTGCCAGCTATGGAAAAGGGGGGAGAGGTCAGGAGATCACCTTTCCCTGCAGCAATTTCACTGCAGGAGTTTTGGGGGGTGGAGTCCCCCCAGAGGGAGCTGCAGGCTATAGAGAAAGAAGGAACAGAGTAACCTTAAGCAAATGGCAAGACAATTTATTCCGTAGGGTAGGTGGAAGTCGACCATTTATCAAAGGGGCGGAACTACGGCACCCAAGCTCACTGATCTGGACGGTAGACGGCGTGGCATCAGATGATTGGAGGAGCAGATGCCCTCATTAACCTAGGGGTCATGGGCGAGGATATAAATAGGGGGGGCGTAGCTTCAGCAATCGGTTCCTTTGCATATGGTTAAGCCAAATAACCTAGAAGGAGCCTGTCTTGTGTGTACTAAAAACCGTGAGTGTTTTGCTTGTCTGTGTATTAACACTGTTTGTCTTGTTTGTCGTTTCTCACCAAGAATACTGAGCACGATCCAGAGCTGCAGTCGCAGGCCAGCGTAAAACCCAGACATCACCACTTATCTTTCCACTACAAGAATTGTCTTTTTGCATCACTACCACTAAAATCACGCACTGTCGGAATTGTGTCTGTGTTTTGTGTTTTGTGTGGGTGAAAGAACTGGACTTTGGGTTACGGGTCAAACCCGTGGGATTATAAATCAGAAGTGATACACGCCGCTGTACCACTTCCAACACTATTATTGTTTGCAGGTTCGCTATAAGGCTCTGGACATTAAAATCATTAATAAACACCCTTGCACCTGTAAATCATTTGTCTGTGTCATTAATCCGCTCTGCACTGCACTCACCTGTATGTATTCACCACTTTGCCACAGCTTTTTACAAATGCACATTTTTAAAGGCTGGCGTGACCTCTGCATCTCATAAATGGTCACGCAAATTAGTTGTGTTACCGGAGTATCCCAAACATACTTTTCTTTTTTGAATCTTTCTTTAGAAAACTATTGTCAAACACCGATAGGCATTGTAGCTCAGTCGATACAGTATTTGTAATCCTAGCACAACACTCTTAACTACTGCACAGATGCAATCCTATCAGTAAACACTCACAGGGGGCAGGGGCAGTGGGGAGAAGGTGAGCTCAATCGCATGCAGATTCAAAGAGTCAGACCTGGGGGGAGCAGAGAAGCTCTGTGCTTAATGCAAAAAATAATGGTTGATTACAAATTGAATACAAAATAAAAGCTTTTCTTTGTCTAAACCCTTTACACAAAAACTATGCACAGGCTTGACTAGCTATAGTTGTCAAACAATACAGCCTTAAAATAAACTAAAATTTATAAATTTATAAACTTTTCCTTGCATAATAGATCAAACTACATTATCTGAGGTCTGCTTTTGTTGTCAACTTTTACATGGACAGGAAATAATAAAAATGCTATATGAATTTTGAATTACTAGTGTCAGTCTAAAGAGAGTCAATAGGCAATATTGTGGTTATTAAAGTATGCAGATTGTTTTCATATTACAGATGAATAAGATGCAAAAGATGATATGCAATAAAAAAAAAAAAAACTGCCTACACACCAGCATCAGTGCCACAAGCACCTGACTGTAAGTACTTAACATGTTACATGCTATCTAGACTTTTGATATGTGTGCTTAATCCTGAGGGTAAAACATTGGAGTTCACATTGAGTGTCATATTTGACGATAAATGATAAGAGGGTATTACTACAATATATTTTTTTGCTTGGAAGGAATAAGAGGGTAGCAGATGGCGTAAAGTACAGACAATTTTATACGTGAACAATGGTCCCTGCAACCAAACCAATATGTTCCTGTGTGTTCCTATTTAAAATTCAGGACATACTCAAATGTCAATATAATAGGCATCAAATGTCATCGAAGGCTCCCTACGTCAGAGGGACCACTGTATGCAATTATAACAAAATGAAACCAGAATGTGTTGCTGACTCGGATGCAGTAGTGCCGAGTGATTGGACAACATTGCCACAATATCAGTTTTGCTATTTTGTTCTCACACTTGCATTTACTTTACATATTGGATTTTGTTGGCAAATCTTGTATATGGCCTCTTGAGTGGGTAATACAGGGATTATCTTGCAAATGTTATAGTACTGGGCTGGTATTGGACTTTGCTTTAGTTGTCTGAAAGCAAAGTTTTTTTTCTATCTAAAAGGTGAGCTCATATATTAGGACTGATTTTTTTTTTTTTTTCTAGATACACCTCTTGATGATTCAAGGGCCCCAGTACACAGGAGCAGGCCACCTCAGTGAAATCCACGCAGGAGGCCATCCAGGTCGGCCCCCAGAACCATTGCAGGTGCGTTTGCTCGGCTTAATAAGTGTACTACTTCTCCTTCAAATGTAAATGTAAATATGTTGATTACAGAAAAGCATTTTTTGTACTCCATCACAAGCCACATTAGTTTCGTGCATGTGCCTTAACATATTCAAAAGTTACCAGCTGCATTATAAAGTTTTGATATAATCACAGATTTATGTATGATTTGTATGCAGGCGTTTGATTTTATATTTCTTCCTTGTCTTACTGTAGCTTCACCAATACTACTGATTTCTAGCACTAGGAGCCATGGGAGCATTTCTCCAGGCAGCACACCATGTGAGTGCTGAAAGGTCAAGTGAGCAGAGGACAGCTCCTAAGAATAGTAAGTTCATCTCTTTTCACGTGATTATGAGGGTGTAATCATGGGATAAGAACTTTCTTTAATATACAGCTCATATTTTTCATGATACAGATGACAGGTTATATATTTATAGAAATATACACTGATATGGACAGTCATCCAAAAACTAAAGATATTCATAAAAACATTTTTTGTTAATTATGTTAAACACTACTATCACTAGTTGTTTAGGAAGTGCCTAAAAGTTCCATGTCAAATGTCCATGTCAAAAAGACGGCTGTATTTGGTGATGTCAGACCAGAACCAGGAACCAACAAATAAACAACAGAGAAGTGGAGTTTGGTGAAGATGAGCACTTGGATACGCTCAGCATTTAATAAACAAACAGAAAATAAAAGGTTGCAAGACAAACAAGACACAGGACACAACACTTTAGCCAAAATAAAGAGACAAACAAAACGGACTACACAGACAAAGCACGGGGAGCTTGTGTTATGATTTAATTATTATACTAACTGTTACCTCCGTCTCCAATCCTGTTCTCCACTCACCAAACACACAACCCCGAGTGAGTGAAAACATGCTCCTTTTATGCAGCTGTACCGAGACTCGATTGCTAATCAATCATTCAATTGGAGTCTCGGTACAAATGCACATGAATTAATAAGGGCAATTCCCATGCTCACATATTACTAAATTTTACCTGCACGTGAAGTGCTGTGCAATCCTCATGGCTAAATACAAATCTACATTTTAAACCACTTGTGTTACAGAGACCCATTTATATACCAGTGACTATACACCAACATTAATACGCTACACGTAACATACAACACAAATAAATAGTCCAGGGGCGGGGCACTTTGCCACAGTCCATGTAACAGGGGAGACCTCTGCTGACTCTCTGGGCACATTCATAGTGCTGCGGGAAGAGGGCAGGAGCCCTCCAATATCCGCCTGTCAGTCACGGCATTGATAAGGTGGGAAAGAGGGTGTGGATTTTCCCCTTCTCTGAGTGGCTGAGGGGCGGGCTTTGGGGGGGTTGCTGCACTGATAAAAGGACGCTCTGGGTTTCCCTCGGGTCTGCCCTCTAAGACAAAACGAGCCAGCTGTCGGAAGCTGGGATTGCTGGACCGAGCACGGCAGGCGAAACAAAAATAAACTAAATAACTAAAAAAAAAACATTGGCAAAGGGAAGATTATAGGAATCTAGGAATCCTTGGGCAGACCCCGAAACGTGTATAGGTGGAGGGAACACCATAGCCTTTTGTTCTTTGTGATTTATTATTTCCAGAGCACCTGTGATGTGAGTGCACCTGCATTGGACTGTGTACATGGACTGGTATAACTGTGGTCTTGTTTACCGTTGCTGGTACTCAAGCCACGAACAACCGCGCCCTCTGCGGGCTGAAATAAATCAGCGAGTCTGAGTGGTGTTACAATCTAAAGTTCTGGCTCCTTGTCAGTGAATTGCCCACCATTCTTCCACAGTCCATTATACAGTTTAATTTAAATTATCTTGAACAAAACTTTTGGTATTATTTTAGGGTTATTGCTCTATGTCTCCAACCTTTTTCTTTTGTAGAAGCTCTTCATCGAACAGACAAAAGTGCAAAGGCCAGGGTAGTGGAAGACTTCATAGCAGAGATGCTAAGATATGCACCTCACCGAGGAGGAAAGGAATGACAGGTAAATCACAGTCATGTTCTGCTCAACAGTGGGGAGAGGTGCATCCTCCAGTATATTAACAGGCAAAGTCTTTCAGACATCAGCCAACCCAATCATCCTTTGGAGGACAGGCCCGGTTTCAATGTGGCCTGGGTTCCAGGCCACATGGATCCTTCCGTGGCTATAACAGAGGAAGAGGTAGGCCCTCTTTTTCTTCCTGATAGTATCCTGTCCTCAACCTGTGTCTTTTGACCTCCTCACATTTTCTAACAAACTGGCAGAAAATAACATCCATTCCGGTATCAACCACCATCAACAGGCATCATCCTGACACTATTGGACTGGTCATGCCCACAGGGGATTTTTCTACAAGAGTAGAAGGAGGAGATAAAACTCCTGCTCCTTTCACTTGCCATAATGGGTCCCCTCATCTTCTCAAGGGCAGGGATACTATTCCAGGTACAGTGGAATGTCGCATATCCTACCGTCACTTAACCACCCTGATCAATTAACTGCCTTGCTAAATAAATAAATAAATATTAAAAGTAGGCTATGAGAGTAATGGCATTGCCAGCAAATGCAGCTTCCGTGATGGAAACAGAAAGAAAGCATTGCAAACATCTATAGAAAAAGTATTTACACATCCATAAACAGGTCAGTGAACAAAAACAACATGCAAACTGCTTTAAACATGGGGACATTTTGTTTGCTTTAAAAGTACAAATACACAGTGCTGCTATGCAGTTCGTTATATGCCATCTCCATGCAAGGCTTTTAAAAAACAGATATAAAACAAAGAGTAAATGCACAGTAACCTGCAACTGATGGCTTCTTTCTTGACTCTAGAAGTCGCTGCCTCCCTGGTTCTGCTTTCTTAATATCTCTGTCTCGGCTGTTGATAATATCAAGAAAGATTGCAAAGTACTGTGACAGAGATATTAAGAAATAAGAACCAGGGAGGCAGGGACTTCTAGAGTTAAGAAAGAAGCTATCAGTTGCAGGTTACTGTACATTTACTGTTTGTTTTATATATATTTTTAAAAAGTTTGCATGAAGATGGCATATAGCAAACCGCATAGCAACACTGTGTATTTGTATCCTAATTAATCTCGTTTATGTTTGCTTACTTTTAAAACAAAAAAAGTCCCTACTTTTAAAGCAGTTTGTATGTTGTTTTGGCTCACTAACCTGTTTATGGATGTGTAAATGCTTTTTCTATAGAGGTTTTCAAATTCAACTTTTTCACATATCCGCCTAGACCCCAGTCCACAGAGGGTCGGATATGTGACGTTGTACTGTATTTCTTAATTTGCAACAAGAATGGTAAGTTCCAACCCATTCTAGACCTCAGGAGTGAACAAATACATTTCAAGATAGTATCACTGGCCACCGTCATCAAAGCAGTTCAACCAGGGGACTGGCTGGTTTCTAAATTACAGCTCATCTCTGGAGCATCAGCATCCATGTTTACCCATACATAGACGATTGGTTAGTATGGGCTCTGTCCAGGGAAAAGGCTTTGGAACACCGTTTTTCAGGACCTGGGTATATTGGTAAACAGGAAAAAATGATCGCTTTTCCCGATACAGTCGTTAATCTTCCTGGGGGCCCATTTCAACACAATATCAGGTGGAGTGTATCTTCACGAAGGAGAGGGCGACAGATAGCAGATGCACATGGCAGCAGCAGTCTCCCTGGTAAGGGAAACAAAGCTACACATGAGATACACACAGAGGTGTGTCCTTTCCTCCTGGAACCCAACTTTTCCAGTTTTCCATTGTATCAAGGTTTCTCTGGGAGCTTCATCATTAGCAACATGGTGGTGAATTTCACCCCGGGTGAGAATAGGGTGGCAGCTATCTCAATGACCTCCAACACTCCACCTGCATACAGATGCCTTCTTATTAGGGTGGGCAGCTGTGACAAAGCTGGCTGAGTGTTGACGTCAGAACCAGTAAATGAAACCAAAACAGACAGTACTGGTGATGTGCTGAATTGAATGTGCTTGTTGCTTTGGTTTATTGAAAATAAAAAGGTTGAACAGAACAAAGTACATAAAACAAATGGTGCATTGCCCAAACAAACACAGATGTGGACGAATGAAACAGGTATTGTGCGAGTCCTCTCGCACAAGTAGCATTTGTTACAGTTTTGTTTTTAAATCACCTAACTCCACCAATTCTCCACTCCCGACACAACCCTGAGTGGATGAAAACATGTTGCTTTTTTGCAGCTGTACCAAGACTCGATTGCTAATCAATCATTTAATTGTAGTCTCGGTACAACTGCACCTGAACTAATTTAGTGCAATTTACCATGCTCAGATATTATTCATTTTACCTGCACGTGAAGTGCTGTGCAATCCCCGTGCCTAAATACAAATATACATTTTAAATCACTCGTGCTACACAGACTGATTTATATCCCGTGCACCAATATCTATACATCAACATTAACACAAAAGACACAGCATATAACACAAAAAATACACACAGGGGTGGGGCACATTGCCACAGAAGCACACTTATCTGGTCCTGGGATTTTGGTCACCAAGGCAAAGACACCTCCATATAAACCATCTGGAGCTTTTAGCAGTCTTCCTAGCATTAAAACACTTTGCACCACTTTTAAAGCAAAATGCTTGTTTGATTGCTTGATTAATGTATGCATACCCCCCTGCCACTAATACCAGCTGTATTGTAAAGAGAGGCAAAGCCACTCTGATTCCTGGAAGTAGCAAAAGAGGGACCTTTGTACTTACCAGTGCACTTGGATTTACTGTCTTTGAGCAGATGTAAAATGGTACACAACAATCCTTCATGGTTATGGCTAGCTTCTTGGAGATTTAACAGCAACAATTAATAAATCAGGGGCTATCGGAACAAGTAAATATCTTGCTTCAAAGAAACCATATACTTTTCAAGCTTACTGTATACAGGCAAATGGAGAGAATTTGTTCTCTGTAGCAACTCAGCAGATACAGTTCTATCAACATTTTTATCTTACCTCAGCCACTTGTTCCTCAAGGGTCTTTCGCTACCCTCCACCATGGTGCATATCTCTGCAATCTCCAGTATTTTACCTGAGTGGGAAGATCACCTGGTAGGTTCCCACCCTGTGGTATTGAGATTTCTTAAGGGAGTTAACCACTTAAGGCCCCCAAGGAAACATATCATCCTTCAAGGGAGCCTCAGCACCGTCAATTTATACACCCTACTTCCAGTCTTTTGGGGATATGATTGTCTGCAGGCCTAATCCTCAATTCTTACCAAAGTGGTAACACAGTTCCATATGAATCAGATCATAACTTTTCTTGATTTTTTCCTAAAACCCCACAAATCAGAAGAGGAGACCAGACACCACCTAGCTGAGGTCCGTAGAGCACTGGATTTCAGCATTCCTAAGACTATCAATAGGAGGCCATCAGGATGGCTTTGTGTGTCTTTTAGCTCACAAACAGGGGCAAACCTGTCTCTAAACAATTGGGTTACTTCTTGTATCGTGTTCTGGTATAACCTGTTAAGAAACCTGTTCCAGGGCTGATCAAAGCCCACTTGATGAGGAGAGTGGCTACTACATGGGCAAAATTTAAATCTGTCCCAATTCAAGATATTTGAAATGCTGCTACCTGGGCCTCTTTCGAGACTTTTATAAAACAACTTAAATGTGTCTTGCTCTCAGCCTACATTTGCTTACTTTTTGTTATCTGTGTCTTCTTCCACTGACATCTTACCTACCAACCTCTGTATACTTCCTATGGTAGAATTCACTCTGTGTGTGGCGTTCATTAAATGAGGTATGAAGATGAAGATTACCTGTAATATGGTTTCTTCATAGAAAAATGAACTCTACACACCTATATTACACACTCCCGTGCCCTTTTTCCTTTACTGAATTTTTTGGGGGGAATTTGGACAACAATAGTAAATGATGGAGGGGAATGACTGGTGTTATAGAGTAGAGACACTGACTTTGGTGCCAAAACGGATTATATAAATTATCTCTGGGAAAGAGATTATTATGTTTTAATCCTCACCAAAGCAACACAGAGACTGGGAGTTCACTCAGTGTGTGGAGTTCATCATTCTACGAACATACCATTTTACAGGTAATCTTCGTCTTATCTCTATTATAGTTGTTTGCAATGGTGTCAGTTTGTGCAAGTCGGAATGCCTGGTTTTCAGATTTTCTCTAACGGTATATTAAAAAAAAACAAAAAAAACAAAAACTACATACTATTGTTACTGCAGTAATATACATTTGCATTCAGCCCATCATCACATAGACTAGGGCAGGGGTTTTCGACCTTGTGTGTCTGGACCCCTCGAGACAAAAAAGTAGAAGCAGCGACCCCCTCCTTGTAGTGGCAGGCAAAGTAAACTAGCTAATCATTAAATAGTGGTAATTACCAAAAAGAACGCAATAAATATTATTTTCTTTGTGACACTATTGAGCTTCCGTAACTTAAAGCTTATGCTTAAAAATATTTTTTTAAACAATCACAAATATAAACACCAAAAACAATGAAATTATTATACCCTTATCTATGATCGCTGCTGCAGGTAAAAAAAAGAAAAAAGAAAATGACAGCCGCTCCACCTCCAGTCATTTTTCAAATTGTGCCTGTGACAGGTTAAAAGTCCACCTGGATTGTGAACCAATTTCCAACCAATTCATGCTTTACACCTGCAATTCCATTGTTCCACCCCTTTATCTCCTCCTTTCCTGTCATTAACTATGCATTCCAAATGCCTGACATCATTTAACCCATGGGCACTGTAGAGGTAACACTGCACTTGCATAGTGATTGTGCAGGACAGGTATTTCATGACCTAAAAGCCCTTTAGCCTTCTTGTCTCATGTTTGGTATCTATTTCACCAGAAGAGGTCTCTGTGCTTAACTCCATTGACTTCTATCAAGCTTTACTGGGATTTTCATAGTGTAGGTGATCAAACCCCTAATCACCGCCACCGCTCCTTACCTGAAATACTTCTTCAATAACATTGAAGAAAAAAAAGATTTGCCTCCAAATGTCTGTCAGTGCTTAAAAGATCTGTCCACCTCCACAAAGTGTAATGTTATTTATAAGTTTATATTTCACAAGGGTTCTAAAATGTGTAGTATACATATGTAGTGCACCAACATACGGTTAGAAAATCTTTCTTTAGATTGTACAACTTCTGCTAATTCTATTTATTTAAAAAGGACACCAGAAAATGTTGACAGTATCTCTATTTACATTTTAGATCTTATAATGTCTGATTAAAAGAAACGAAATATTGCTGCAGTAGCAGTCATGTATAGGCAAGACATGGTGTTAATGAGGAGCTGACAGCAAGGAGAGCTCGGTGCTGTGTTGTGGGGGAGCAGATGGAGTTAGACTTTGTGATGGACTAATTATGCTATTCATGCCAATGCTCTCTTGTCATTGAACATTGAAGAGCACGTCCTTCCTGTCTCAAAGAGTCATTGTAGTGACTTGGTGTTTCTGAAGATTTTTACTTTCAATATTAAAACTGGTTTATGGGGTCTAGGAGATGGAAACAAACTAAGTGAGCTCCTGTTAAGCTTCAGCCAATTCCTGCTTTTTTGTGGTACTTTTTTGCATTAAAACTCACATTCAACTAAATATAAAAAAATGGGTAAGACCAAACCCACGAAAGTGAAAAGCGATTCAACACATAGTTTGCCTTCTACATCTGAAAGTATAAACAGGAGCCATTTAATCTCGCCACGAGGCTGGTTCTCACAGAGGTAAAAATAATTTGGCAAGAAATTCCTGCCTCATTTGATAAAATGGAAAACTCAATCAATTAGATTAAAAGCACACTGGCATAAAACAAAAAAGGATGGGCAAGATGGAACACAAGCTTGGAAAACATGATGAGAAATTCATCCTGCATGACAAATCCGTGAGTTACTTAATGAAACAGAACAGGGCTATACATGACAGAATTGAGGATCTTGATAACCGGGGCCGTACAAATAACACACATATATTTGGGGTGTTGTAAGATGCAAAAGGGAAAGAGACTATATTGTTTATTGAAAAAATCTTGAGAGCTCTTGGATATAGATGAAGCAACTCCGATTGAAATCGATAAAGCACCTAGAACTTGAGCACCCAAGCCAAAGGGCCCCAATGCACATCCTTGTGGTTTCATTCTGTAGCTACTGAACTTTCAAATCAAGCAAAACGTTCTTTGTTGGGCTCAAGAGAGAGAACTAAAATTCATGGATAAACATATCTCAATTTACCCAGATATTTAAACTGAACTACTGCAAAAAAATAAAAGAATATGATGGTGTGATATGGGAGACCTGTGCTGGCTATCAGGCGTATCAGTGTTCATTGCGCCAATGCGCCCCTGAAATAAAAAAAAATTCTCTTAACATGTGTCCCCCTTCCCAGACCAGACGCAATACCAATACACAGTAAATTAATGCATTTGGTATTAACACATGTCTGATGACAGCCTAATCTTTTTTACTTTTTGTTTACACTTGCGTTTTCATAATTAAACTCCTGTGCTATTATTCTCCAGTCCTGTAAAATGCGTGTACTCCCTGCCTGGTTAGTCAGTTTCACAGTAAAGCCTGGACGACAACATCAGTCATGGTAACAACATGGACCGGTGCAAATATCTCCTTGTATCCCTGTTACACCCGACCATTACTAATGGAAGAATAAGTAAAGAGCTTCGGCAGTTACTGCTGAAATGTAGGCTATTATATTTGTGCTTAAAAATACTGTGAAATTCATCTGCTGTAAACTTATCTATTTGCTAGACAAAATATCTGTCTGATGTTTGGAGATATGGAGTGGCCTAGCAAGTGAATGGGAGACATATACTTCTGGTACTGCAGTACAATTTATAGACAAAGTTCAGTAGATTTCTGAAACGAAAACCGCAAAAAAAAAAAAAAAAAAAAAAAAAAAAAAAGTAGCTTACGCTAAGAATAATTCAGTATGTGTTAAGCACTGTCTCTTGGCCATTTCACCAGAAGGCCTATAAGTTAACAGCATGTATTATATATATATATATATATATATATATATATATATATATATATATATATATATATATATACACACACACACACACACCACACACACACACACACACACACACACACAGTGCATGTGATTTTATACAGCACTGGAATTGGGATAAAGGAAATTACTATGCAATACAGTTCACGTGCAGTCACGGTTTTGATAAGTAGCATTTTCAAAATCATATGTGCAGTATTAAAATATGTTAAAATAAGCAAATCCACAAAAACAATGAAATACATATTGTATGTTGGGCATTTTATTTTTGTGTTCTGTGTAACACGGGCCATCATTTAACATAGCAGATATACGCATTTATCATATCAACAACATTAACGTGCGTGGTAAAAAATAAAGCAAAAATTGTTTCGATAATTGTCCAGAATATTTACTTGGGGGATAAGAATGAAAAATATCAAGAAAATTAAATGCAATTTTTGATATGGAATTTGTCAAAATAAAGGGGCAGCTAAGGTAAGAATTTACCAGTCAGGATAATGGAATTTAAATATGACTATTAAACTGTATCTGTTGGTAATGTGGTTTCTCTAATGCAGCGGTTTTCAAACTGGGGTACACGAAAAAAATTCTGAAAAGGCAGACAACGCATTTTACTTACCACCACTTGCCAAACGGAGGCTGCAGGACTCTGTAAGAAGCAGCGCCTTTTATTTGTAGTTTTGTTACTGTGTTTTTTATTTTCCTTTTTCCCTTCAACTTCTGGTTATGAATGTTGTTTCAGCACCTGTATTTTCACTATAACTGGACTGAATAGATACCTATAAATAAACTTTCTCTCTCCTGTGTGTTCAATGAACCCCACGCCCTTCCACAGATGGTATTGAGAAAGCTCTTCTAGTTAAAGGGATACGGTACTCTCTTCTGCACCAGGCCCGGCTGCAAGTAACACATGAAGGGTAGAAAAACTACTTCAATACCCCGGAAGAGGCCAGACCCCTTGGAACCCTCAGAATCACGCCGTCAGATAGATTAGATGGCAGACCGAGCGACAGAGACATGGCGAAATTGCTTACTGTATTGTTTTTTTTTTTTTGTTTGTTTGTTTTTTTTTGCAAGTTCAATTTTCTGAAAAAGGAGTAACAAATACTACTGTCCTATACGTGGGTTCAAATGATAATTCAATATAAAGATAGCAGGTTTGTGGTACAAGCTAGGTACACGTTTTACTCAGTTATTTTTTTCTTCTAACAATAACATGACAGAAATCAAAATAATGACATACAATGTAAAGGGGTTAATAACTCTATCAAAGGGAAAAAAGATCCGAACACAGCTTAAACAGATGAATTGCAATATAGCCCTACTCCAGGAGACTCACCTCTCAGATGGGGAGCATATAAGATGTGACTGGATGGGCCAGGCATATAACTCTTCACACCCCTCCTCCAAATGGAATGGAGTGTGTATACTTATTCATAAAAGGCTAGCTTTTTATTTAGAGGTTCCTATTAATACGCAGTTTTTTTCTCGGTACAGAATTCGGGTAATTTGTAAGCCCCTGTAACAAAGTGCCCGCCCCTGTGTATATTATCTGTTATGTGTTGCGTGTGGTGTGTTTAAATGTTGGTGTATAGACATTGGTACACGGGATATAAACGGGTCTGTGTAACACGAGTGTTTAAAAAATGTATATGTGTATTTAGGCACGAGGATTGCACAGCACTTCACGTGCAAGTAAAATGTAGTAATATGTGAGCACGGGGAATTGCACTTTATTAATTCACGTGCTGGGATTCAAGTGAATAATTAATTGGTAATTGAATCCCAGCACAATAGTATATATAGATGCACGTTGTCACATACTGGCGGTTGGGTGTTCGGTGAGCGGAGAACGGGATTGGAGACGGAGGAAATAAGTATAGTAGTAGTAGTAGTAGTAGTAGTAGTAATAATAATAATAATAATAATAATAACAACAACAACAACAACAGAAAGTATCTGCTCACCGTGTTTGTCAGTGTCTGTCCGTGCACCGTTTTGTTAAGTTTAGTCTGTTTTTGTTTGTCTTTATTGTGGCGTAGAGAGCCGTGTCCTGTGTTTTCGTGTTTGTTTAAATCTTTTATTTTGTAATAAACCGGCGCCAACAGGCGTCTTTTCATTTCACATCATCATCTTTGTATATTTCATTCCTTCCTGGTTCTGACGCCGCCCACTTGGCCGTCTTTGTGACAGCCCCAAAATAAGGACTCCCCACAATTCATTGGAAACAATTTTCTTGAACTTGCAGGACAGACAAGCCCATGTACAATAATTGCTGGGGACTTTGTACTCTGTCCCCACACTTAGACAAACCCTCACAGACAAATGCCCTGCTATCTAAAAGCCATTCATTTTCATTGTAAAGAACAGGGATATGTAGATATCTAGGGATATTTACACCCTACTACTAAAGGCTATTCATTTTACTCTTAACCTCATAATAGCTATACACGTATTGACTTTTTCTTATTCCCCAGACAATGATGCACCAATCAATAACATAACTATCTCAACATTATCGTTGAAACTAAGGGATCAATCACCCAGAGAACGCTCCTAAAGACTTAATACCTCATTGGCGAGTCTGATTTAAAAAAATAAATTGAACTTAATTTAGTAGATGGGGTCACACCGGCATTCAGACGACAAACAAAAACAAATAGAAAAGCAAATTGCAGAATTAGAATTAAAACATAAAACCAAACACATATAAAAAACGTGATCACATCACCCCCCATCTTGCCCAGTTGCACTGGCTACCGGTAAAGTTCAGGATTATTTTCAAAACTCTCCGCTCACCTGCAATGCCCTTCATCACACAGGTCCCAAGTGCCTACTCAACCTGCTGACCTGCTACGTCGCTGCCCTCAAGCTGACGTCCTCCAACTCTGGCCTCCGACCGTAGATCGCTTTAAATCAACTCTCAAAACCCACCTGTTCTTGTTTGCTTTCCATGCTCCTTAAGCCTGACATATGTTATTAGCTGCTGCTATTATTTCATGTATTGTTACTATCCTGTATTCTGCACTTCCCACTGTGTTTATTATACTATTTCATGTATTCTGCACTTCCACTGTATTATACTATTTCATGTATTCTGCACTTTCCACTGATTTAATGTACTATTTCATGTATTATACACTTTCCACTGTATTTAATGTACTATTTCATGTATTATCCTACTATCATGTATTATGTACTTTCAACTGTATATCATGTTTTATGCATTTCTCTATGTGAAGTATTATGGATTTTCTTGTTGTTACTGCATCTTATAAAGCTCTTTGTGATGGTGATCCACTATGAAAGGTGCTATATAAATAAAGATTGATTGATATATTCAACTAACTGTAGCAAAAGGGAAACTCAACTCACTCCTTATTTATAGAGCTGAGGGTTCTACAAGATGTGTAGATAATAAATACTATACTGAAGATGACAGGGCGAGTAGACAACTTGCTCTGCAGCTCATAAAGGACACAGCAGAACGATGTATACGAAAGATTAAAAACCCAATAGGTGAAACTACTTCAGACCCCCCTGGAGATAAATAGATTATTGTTGTATTTTATGAAAAACTATGAAAAACCCAAGAAAAGTACCCCAGAAAACAGTTTCCTAGATCAAATTAATCTCCCAACGCTAACAGAACAAGAACGAGATTATTTTAGATTCACTTATTAAATCTTTAGAAATAGAAACTACCATTAAAAGTATGAAGAACAGAAAAGTCCAGATGGATTTCCAAATGAATTTTACAAAACATTTAGTAAAAAAATAACCCCATTATTAAAAAGAGTTATAGATTACACTATACAAAGCAGCAAAATCCCAGACATGTGGCGTAAAAAAACCTGGCAAAAATGTAATGTAACTGTACATCATATAGACCAATCTCCCTAATTAACTGTGATTCAAAAATTGTAACAAATATTTTAGCAAAAATAATTGAAATGATAATTACAAAACTTATTAAACCAGACCAAACTGGTTTTATTTAAGGTAGACGTCCAACCAACAATGTTAGGTGGCTATTAAATATAACTACTCCAAAATTCACCAGACAGAAGCCTTTCTACTCTCCCTTGATGGTGAAAAGGCATTTGACTAAATTGATTGAAACTTTTTAATATCTACACTTCACAAATTTAGGTTTGGTGACCAATTTATAAAATGGTTACAAATCATGTATCAAGTCCCAGAGCTTTGGTGAGTACCAATAATAACATTTTTTCTTAATTTCCACTCCAAACAGGCACGTGAAAGGGTTGCCCACTTTTTTCAAATCATTGAGGAGTGTGGTGCGATGTCTGATACTGAATAAATATGAGCGAAACAATAGCTATGATGGCTTTTAGGCCAATATCTACTAGCATTCAAGAAAACTTGGTTTATTTTAAAGTTCTACCACAGAATGTTCATATTATTTCGGTCAGGTTTGATTGTACCTCTAAGGTAATGAAAAGGGAATACATTCCTGTGTAGCTGTAGTCTGCCTTGCTGGCTACTGTTATTGAGATCAGCAGGTAAATATTGATCCCTGCATCATCTAATTGGTTTCAGCTACTTTCAACTATAGCATTGCCTGCAGTTTGCCTCTGACAATTTTGATCTTGTACTATAGTTATAAAGTTTTATGTTTATAGTAGTAGTTAGTAGATCTTTTGATTGGCTGTTTACATTTTTTTTCCCGAAGTGGTTGTAGCTCACAAGAAATTAATAAATTTCACCTGTTTTGTAGGTCCCAAAAGTGACATTGGAAAAAAAAAAAATGTTAAAGCACACCGCAACATTGTCTTGATGATCAAAGCAAGTTTCTCAGGGTAAAGCATGTCAGACAGCTGTGGAAGTAGAGGGTTGGGTAATGACAGGAAAGAAACTGT
Source organism: Polyodon spathula (assembly GCF_017654505.1). Taxonomy (NCBI): domain Eukaryota; kingdom Metazoa; phylum Chordata; class Actinopteri; order Acipenseriformes; family Polyodontidae; genus Polyodon; species Polyodon spathula. Next base: position 65,781,301 of record NC_054535.1, read on the forward strand.
TGAATGTCATGAAACAAGCAAGGACGTGCAGTCTTAACTGACAGCTTGTCTTAGAGATGACTTTAACCGAGTGTAGAACCAGATATCATGTTTTTAAATGGAAGTACATGTTTGCTATGATATGTTTCTTTTAACATTTTAGACCTGTATAACAAATGGAAGCACATTATTATGGAATTTTTATTTTATTATGGAAACTCTTGGTCTCCCAGTTCATGGCCTGTCATTGACAGAGTGTGTCTGGTTATACCGTCTCGCCAGGTTTGAAATTGTTGGCTGTGAGCACACAAGACAGCGAGCCAGAGTACGTTGTCCTAGTCCAGCCTCCAACATGCTGATTGCACGAAGGCGCTGCTCTAATGACAGATGTAGCATATTGTTTTTTTCTGTGATTTTATATTGCTTTTATTCAAGCTTGCAATTTGACAGCTGAAATCACTCCATGTCCAGTGTCAACTGTCTCACTAAGTAAATGATTAAGTGCATATGCTTCAGTCATAGTCACTCAAGCGTGTCACACATTGTCAAGGATGAATGATTGAGCGATTAAAAAGAAACCAAAAACATTTTGTCAACGTCCATCATTTACATACATTATTTTTTTCGAAAAATAAATGTGTTATAGTAGTGATAAGTTTCTTTTGATGCTTGGTATATTTTCTGTGTCTATTTTTAAGGGTGGTGTTCCACTCTGAGCAGTGTGTTTTGACATTCAATCAGATATACTTATGCAGTTTGAAGCAACTAAAGAAAGTTTATTTTTATTTTTTCTTTCTGAAAGCTGTGACACAATATATCAAAGCATGACTGAAAAGTACGAATATAGAATATAAATTTGCTGTTTAAAAATCAACATTATACAGTAATATTTATTATATAATGCTATTTTGACATGTCAGTAGTCATTGATGTATATCCTTCTGTGTGTTTTTCAGTTTGCAAATATATGTGAGCCAGTTATAACGATTATCTTTATTGCATTTTGTATACAATACATTGTGTAATACATGTAATAAAATAATATAATGGCTACAAGGCTTTTATGAACATTTCTACAAAATGGACCACGAAAGTTTCTTTCTTCTATATATAATATATATATATATTATATATAGATATATATATAGATATATATATAATATAATATTTTGTCATATTTGAATTGTAAATATTTTGTAAACAACATATGTAGAAAACATATTGAAAGCAAACATACCCGAAAGTATGCACATTGTGCTGTGAAGGCTAACATGATAGCTCATACAGCTCTTGTTTTGTATTGTTGTTACTATATTTTATACCTTAGCCCTCATTATTTTATATTTTAGCCCCCATCACCCCCAGCTCTATAAAAAGCATGGCAGATCCAAACGCTCTAGCCTGCATTTATGTAAATCAGACAACAGTCACCACCTAATTGATTTTTGCCAGTTTTGTTTTGTTCTTTTCCACTTCATGGGCCATAATTACTAAGCTTCAACTCATTAAATGTGTTTATTATTTAATGAAAAAAATACAGTTTGATGTTCACAAAACAGATTTAGACTTTAGGAAAATGAAAAAAAAAAGCTCATTAGGAAAATAAAAATAAATATAGTTATGTCGCGATCACGAGATCACGTTATTTCCGAATCTTCTTGAGGGGTTGTGACATTGTGCAAACACATAGGAAGTGACTCTTTAAAAATGTATTCATTACTTTTCACAGAACTTTATTTGGAGGGTGTAGCACTTTGTTGGAGTATTAATATAAACCTTGAATATTGTTGTGATAGTGGTACTGCAGCTTAGCCTTTCGCATAACATTAGGCTTCCACCACACCTGCTATAAGGTCCTCCAGCTTTTCCACAGCCTTATTTGAAAACTGTTAGGATTTCCATGGACAAAGGGATATGTTAAATTCCTGTCACTGTTTTGTGATCAAAAGGCAGTTCCACCCTGTTCTAATAAGTTATCAACAATCATTTGAAGACATTAAAGACAGTGAAATTATTTGTCATTAAATGTATTATGCGTCTCTTATTACTTCTAATTTCAGCACATCAGTGGAATACTTACAAAGAAAAATAATGTATGAAAAGAAAAAAAAAAACATCAGTTGAAAATATGACCTAAAACACCTAATAAGAGCACTGGATGAGTTAAGTGATTGCGATTAGAATCTCAGCCTTACCCGGTTGTCGATATTGGCTGGAGAACCACAGGGAGGACTTGGGGCTGGTTTACCTCATCCAGCAACCACTACAGCTCAGGTGCCATTGGTAAGATGGCATTCAAATTTGTTAAAAAAATGATTCAAAAACAGAAGTAAAATTGAAAAAAAATGAATCCAAAAAAATTCAAACAAAAAATGTGCAATAATATGTAGTTAGACTACATAGGAGACAGCAACAGCAAGTTGAAAAACAGAAAAGTCATGGGTGTTTTAAGTAAAAATAAAAACACCTTGTGACAGGTTTTTAAGTTAACTTGTCCACACTATGATAAAATGTAACTTGTGTTTTTAAGAAACAAAGCCATAACATTCATGTTAAGAAGCGCTATGTCTTCCTTCAGCACAGGCTTCTTATTTGCTGGGTTGTAGACATAAAATACAGTGCATGGTGGGATAATGTCATATTAAGTCCCACAGTCTACCATGCTACTAAGAACTGTAACCAGACTATTTTAATAGTGTTTGTACGCATTAAGCTCAACTGAACATGAAATGGTACTTTAATGTAGATGCTTTGACCTGGGTTCATTAATTAGTATGGTTCTTGAGATCGGTTATGTAATGTGGACAGGGCCTTAAAGGGCACAAACAATGTCTGGTTGAAGGTTAAGGTGGCAATCTCAGGGGGAAAAATAAGCCATTGGCCAACATCTGCTAGCATCTTCCAGTCTCTAGCAGCTTCCACTTGCCTTGGGTGAGGCTTGGTTATAATACCTTTTCTTGGTGATTGCTCTCCTGGACGGAGGAATATTGTCTTTTGTGAGTAATGCTTTAATGGAACTGGTGGCAATTTATTGGTCAGGTTAGGCTTGTCTTCCAATGCTAAGGCCAAACATCGCAGCACCTGGTCATGGTGCCAAGTAAGCCATCCTTGGCTAAGACCCACCTTACATCTTGTCAAAATGTGTCTTAATGTTACAGGTGATGAACACAAAGGACATGAGGGATCCTCACCCACACAAAGGTTTAGGTTCTGTGGTGATGGGAGAACATCATATGTTGATCTGATGAGGAAACTGAACCTGCTCTGTTCCACTGTCCATAGGTCTTGCCAGCTGATCTTGAGTTGTTCCACATTCTCCCATCTCATCCATTCTCCCTGATTGGCCTGGGAAACAGCCTTTACACACCTGATCCTCTCCTCCTGCTTTTGCACTTTGTTGACTGCCAGCTTCCTCCGTTGAGCTGGGGTTGCCATGTAGGAGGGAGCTGAACTAAGACCAAGACCCCCTCTTCCATGTTGAACTTGCCCCATAATATCATTAATTCGAAAGGCAGCCTTAGCATCTTCCACAGCTTTCTTTGCCATCCATTTTCTTACAGTTTTCAACACAGGTGCTGCCTCCCTTACACATTTGTCGCGTGAATCTACGAATGTAATTTCCAGTCTGACTTTGGCGCACTTAAACTCCTCATTCAGAGCAGAGACTGATAGCTGTAGTATTCCTTTACCATAAAGTCCCACTCTACTGAGTCAGCGTGGAACTCCCAACCATTTCCTGATGTATGAACTGGTTAAAGCGTCCAGCTTCCGAACTGTTGTCAAGGAAACCTCGTACAAATTCCGTGGCCACAGCAGTCTTGGCAGTAGACTAAACTGAAAGCACCAGAGTTTCAGTTTGCCCGGTAAAGCACTGCTGTCTATGCTCTTCAACCCTTCCACTACTTGTTGTCTAACTTCTCCTACAGGAACTGTGTCCTTTAGATCCCCATCGTACCATCTCCCTAGACTTTTCACTGGCTTCTCAAACACTGTTGGTATTGCCTCACCATTAATGTAGAACCTTTTATCTACTACTTTACCTTTAATTATAGAGATGCTGCTTGATTTAGTGGGCTTGAATTCCATGCGTACAAATTCAATGTTATTGGTTAATTTGCCCAATAACTGATTAGTGCAGGCTACTGGTGTAGTCATTGTTGTCATGTCATCCATGTAGGCTCAAATTGCTGGTAGTTGCATTCCAGAAGCCAAGCACTTCCCTCCCACTACCCATTTTGATGCCCTAAATTACTTCCATTGCCATGGTAAAAGCCAGTGGAGAAATGGTACATCCTGCCATTATTCCAACTTCTAGGCACTGCCATGTAGTGTTGAATTCTGAAGTTGAAAAACTAAATTGCAAATCTCCAAAGTAGGCTTTCACTAAATTTGTTATTGTCGTCAGTACGCTGGAAAAATCAGATGCTGCCCAAAGAAGTTCATGTGGCACTGAACCATATGCATTAGCCAAATCCTGGAATGTCACATGGAGCTCCTTCCTCTCCTTTTTAGCTGATTGAATTTGTTGCTAGATTATGCTAATTTGTTCTAAGCATCCTGGGAAACCTGGAATGTCCGCTTTTTGTACAGAAGTGTCAATGAAGCAATTCTTTAATAAATTAGTTTTGACCTAATTTCTAAGATATCTATGAAATATTATAAAAGTGTATTATAGTACCAGTATAAGCCAAATAAATACTATTGTATGAGTATATCTTTGTAATTCAGATGACTGTGATACTGTGTAATAGTCCAGTAGAATACACAAGCAATAAAAATGCTTAAAATGGTAGAAATATTTAAATAATTCTATACATTTACCTGTCATGCATTTCAATTTGTAGATCTCATTTGTGCAACTTTGAAACAAACATGTTTTCATTTTAATCACTGATATCTGGTACCATACTCCTAAATTAAACAAGGCACAAAATTGGAATGTTTTACTAGGTCATTCCAACTGTGAACTGTGTCTATTAGGTCAAAGCACATCAATGGTTGTAAGTCAGTCATTTGGGGAAGCAGTTGGTTTGTAATAAAAAGGGGTTGAAGAAGAGGGTACAATGAAATGACCAAGGAAATATAAAACTATCTGATGGGAAGCATTCAACATTATCAGTGCAAGTGCAATTTTGGAACAAATACATTTGATACCAAATATAATCCCAGAAAACCATGCATATAGCCAAATAAAACAAATAAATAATAATAATAATAAAAAAAAAGCTAAGAACACAAAAGATTGAGTGATAAAACATCACTTTCTTTAGTGATAGTGCTGGTAATGATAATAAAAGTCAATATGTATTTAAATCCTTGATTATCATTTAGGTAGTGACTGATAAACAAGGTCTGCAACTAGTATAGGTTTGCAGAGTTCTTTAAAGCTAATTTTAATTAGCTTTAATACTTAATCTAGATAGTTATGGACACATACTGTATCTTGGAATCTGTAATTATTGTGTATAAAACTGAAAGAGCTCATTATTATACACCACTCTGTAATGTATTACATTACATTAATATAAATAATATAGATATTTTAGGTCGTTCTTTATAGTGTTTTACAATTTATTTAGGCAAATCGAAAGTCTTAGGCTAAAATATTTTTAGTATGTGCATTTGTTTAAAATAGCAGTAGTTTAGTACCATGCATCTTTTGTGTTTTTTGAAGTCATGTATTTTTCACAATTAATCAGAGCATTTGAGTGATTTAAGACTCAAAATCATATATCTCTGTATCCCATATGATATGGACTGGAAGTAATATTCTGCCCCAAAACATTCAGTAAAATAAAACTCATAATAAAATAAAAAAAACATCATGAAATATATGGACAAAGGCAGTGGCAATGCATTCCCAATGTGTAACTGGTTTAAGGTGACTTGTTTTCTATTAATTATATTTTTCCTCTGCTTTTGAAATTGCCTTCAAATAGGTCCCTAAATATAGTGCCAATAGGGTGGATGGCGTTTTAATAATTTTAATATTGATTTTTAGCATACCATTAAATATAGTATAGGAGGGGGAGGCATTTGAGTTAAGTATTGAAGGAGGAAGCACAATCAATCTTTGACAAATGGAAATTATCATAAAAGATTTCTCCCACCAACAGTGAACTGCTTAGTGAATGAAACTGGCTTGCTCCGTGATCTGGGTAGTTGATTTGTTTCTGAAATCATTGTCTGTTTCTGCAATGCTTTAAATTGCAAGCCTGTTCCTGGGATGAATAGGAATGGTCACGGGGTGTTTCTTCCCTTTCATGTTATTTTAAAGGACTGTGAGATATTATGTCCCTGACAGTTGTTAAATTTGACAGCAAGACTATTCATTGTGGAATTGGCTGCTATTAAAGCAATTATGCAGATCGCACTTCTTTTTCTGGCTCAACAGGGCTTTGCTGTGTGCTCTGTCAGGCCTGGTCTGAAAGTTACACAAGTTGATATGACTTTCTAATCTGAAAGTGAAATAAAAGTCTAGAGCCTTAAACAGTTTAGTGTTACCCAAAAACTAAGTATGGCAGTCGCCTACATAGAACCACAATTTCAAGAATTGGTATATATTCTTATGAGCTTAACATGCAGCCTACAGCATTCAGTATTCCCAGGTGGTCTTCCATCCAAGTACTAACCAAGCCCAACATTGCTTTGCTTAAGCATTGCATGGTAAGTTCGATTTGAAAAGCTTTTTGCCATCAGAGACGTTGCCCAGGGGTCACTACAAGGAAGTAGCTCTTCTTGACCCCCTCAAGAATTTGTAATTATTAGCTACATGACTTCTACTTAGAGGACACTTAACCAGAAATAAAATACAACTTTTCCCACTCATTGAGAGTACAGTGTTTAAATCATGTCACTCAGTAGTGAGAATAGCTGGTTGGTTCATGACAGGAAATTTGGGGGTGATGTAAGGATATGTGCAGAGTGATTTGCGGGTGCAAAACCCCCCATAATGTTGCCGTAAATCGTGTTTAGCAGCCGTCAGATTTTACCGGCCACTAAAAATGCGGTGTATGCAAAGAATGGCGTTCACCATGCATTCTGTACCGGATATCAAATTTGCACTTTGCCATCATTAATCCATTAAAATTATATTGAAGTGCATTCAAATAAAGAAAAGAGCATGGAATTGAGCGAGATCTGGATACTAAATGGGCGCAAACATTATAATGTGATGTAAGAATTTTTCCTTGCACTTCAGCAATTGCTGACCCTCCAGAGACTTTACACCTCTTCTTACAAGGTGTAAACCATTGCAGAAGTGAGTAACTAAGGGCTGTATAAAAGCACACACCTGCAGAGACCTGTCATTGGCTTCAGGATGGCTGCTGTGGTACACTTTCTGATGCAGTGACACTTGGGTCTTGTTGAGGAGAGTCAGGAACACGTCTGGAGGAGAAGGGCAAGGCAAAGAAGACTGCATATTCAATCCCAAGGTCACTTTGTTTGGGATGACAGAGGATGTGGTGCTAAAGCATTATTGTCTCACTCCACAGGTCATCCTAGACCTAATGGCTTAATTGAGGGATGAGCTAGGCTCCAGCATCAACCTAGGGACTGCTATCCCTGCCCATGTGAAAGTGATGTGTTCTCTGCACTACTTAGCCTCTGGTTCCTTTCAGACCACAGCTGGAATGTCTGGAGGGATAGCCCAATCCACCTTTTCCTGAGTGATAGGCAAATTTCTGCTAAAAATGCTAAAAAGGTCATGCTAAAAAGGGCAAGGCAATACGTATCATTTTCTAAGGATACTAGCATAACTGATGTTGGCTGAGGTATTTCCAAACAGCTCTGTTTCATGCTGAGTGACCTCAGCCGTAAGGACTCTCAACTCCTTCTGAGAAAACTTTTTTGCTGAAAAATGTGTCGAATGTCAATCCATACCAGACGTGACTTGGAAATGATCCAAAAGCCTGGAAATAAATACATATGCCTATGCATTCCTATTGGACATGCCAGAGATGGACTGTCCCTTTACCAAATAGGTCTTGTTTGGTTACCACCCTGACCTCCGACAACTCTGTTGTAAAATAAAGGTTGGAAATGTAAAATCTATATATCAGAGTTATTTAACATCCCTATATAGCCAACAGTTTTATTGTTATCATTATTATTAGTAGTAATTGTACAGTTGTTAGTATATATATATATATATATATATATATATATATATATATATATATATATATATATATATATATATATATATATATATATATATATATATATATGGTACCAGTAGTAGTAGTCTGATTTGAAGCACGGTACATCTCCAATGGTATCATCATCCAAGTAGTATATATGTAATATTTTATGAAAATAATATTATATATTATATATATATATATATATATATATATATATATATATATATATATATATATATATATATATATATATATATATATATATATACATACATACATAATAATACAACTTACTGCAATTAGAGTTAACAAACATCCTTATTTGATAAACTTTATGTTTATTAACTTTTTTAAAAATTTTTTTAAATTGCACGTGATAATTTATTATTATTATTATTATTATTATTATTATTATTAGTAGTAGTAGTAGTAGTATAGTAGTAGTAGTCGTAGTAGTTGTAGTAGTAGTAATATTATTATTATTATTATGTTGTTTTTAAGCACTACATAATCACCATCTTCATTATGAATATTATTATGTGGCAAAGTGGTTTGTAGTGCACAGGTGCAGTGGTGATGAATAATACCGGGCTCTGCACAACGATGTGTATCGCTCAAGCAAACAATGGGGTTCAGTCCAGAAATAATAATACACTAAACCACACACACATGAACAGAACACGGTAACAAGTCCAGAGTGAGCGTTCTTAGTGAAAGTGATTATTTACAGGTTTATACGTGCACAATGGTGAAGTGTAGTCTGAGTTTAATTGCTGGTAGTTTAGCTACAGCTCCTGGTTAGCCTTCTATAATGACAAGCACAGACAGAAACAAACAGAACACTTAATACTCACGATAATGAATCACTTCCGTTTCCCAAATAGGTCTGTTCAGTAACCATAACGAACAAACAGATTACATCGTCACATCCCCTGTTATATCCTTAGTCACGTCACCTGCGATAGCTAGTTCAATCACGTCTCCTCCAAGCCATGGCACATAGGTTATCGCATTAGGGCGATGACTTCGGCATTGTGACTCCGTCCCCTTCCTTGATGGCTGGCTTCTGACTGACCCTGGAATGAACTGCCAGACCAACCAGTACGAGGTAAACTGTTCTTGGTATACAGCACCCTCACAGGTCAGGAGGGAGATTGTTGACTAGGATTCATTCACTCTCTGTCACATATTATTATTAATAAAATCTGTGTTATTATGTGCAGGTTACAATTTACCTTGTTTTACTATTTACCTTTATTTAGTTTTTCTTTTTAAAACAGTCCAATGAACTTGACAAAAAATGTTTTATAAATATGGCTCGTAATCTTCAAAACTGTGAGATTGGTAATATTGGGATTTGTCTACAAACGTGTTGCTGGCTTTGTTTTACAACGTAGAGAATAGTAGGACCTCAATAATATTTTTCTTTGTTTGGTGAATCTCCACAAAATTTTGCTTTATGTGTATGTAAATATCTTCTTGTCACAGGTTTGTGCCACAGAACAATTTAGTATGGTGGCCCTGAAGTGCAAAACGCAAACAAAAAAAGAAAAACACAACAACATTAAGGAAAACACAACAATGAACAATTATTTAGAAAATCGGAAAGATAACTTTTAGAATACATTCCATTTGTTGATTATATTTTTGGGGTTTGGACACATGGACAATAATCTCTTTTCCACTTTCATGAAATGGCAAATTAAATACACAGTAATATTAAGGTGGACCTTCGATGGACAAGAAAAGAAATAGAAGTTTTAGACAATGTAATAAAACTTGAAAAAGGTTCAATTGAGACTGACCTTTTCTGTAACCCTCCTGACATGCACCAATATTTACACATGTCCGCTGCACATCCAATGCACACTAAAAGGACAAAAGGAATAAAAATACAAAGAATATGCTCTTACGAAGGTGACTATGTAAAACAAAAAAAATTATTAAAAACAAATCTTAAAAAAGAGGATACAAAGAAAGAATTATAGAGACAGAGTTAAGAAAAGTGGATAAACTAAAAAGAGATGATCTACTAGATTATAAAAATAGAGATATAAAGGTCAAAAGAGTCCCATTAGTAATGACTTACTCTAAACTTTTGCTCAATATTTCTAACATAGTTTGGAAACACTTGCGGATTCTACATACTTAAGAAAAATTGAAAAAAAAAAGTATTTCTTAAGGTCTCAGTTGTAGCATTCAAAAGAGAAGCTAATTTAGGTGATATTTTAGTTCACAGTAAACATAAAAGAATAATTGACAGAATAGGTCCTACAAACACTTACATTAGTACATGTAAAGTGTGTAAATACATGGACAAAAGTAAAAATATAATTAAACATAAGAACAGCACATATATACCAAATACTAATATGTACTGTAAAAATAGCAGTGTTGTTTATGGAAGAGCCTGTGAAAAATGTGATGAAATAAAATATGTTGGATAGACTGGAACAACTTTATATAAAATAATTTAGAACCACCTTTCATTAATTAGAAATAAAAAAAATGAATGAACCAATAGTACAACACTTCACCAGTCAAGAACATGACATAAATGATAAAAAGTTAAAAATAATTAAATAAACAAAATTAATTCAAAATTTGTGCATGCTGATGCACTGGGGAGGCCAAATCAAGGCTGATCCTCAGAGCCAGCATTACATGATAATATAAATATAAGTTTATATAAATAATTTTAATTAAAATTAATACAGATTTAAAGATTTAAGTAAAAATGATGTCACAATATGTAGAACACCATTACATCATGTAAGAATAAATCAGAGATTTGAATATAAACAATAACAAGTAGTAGTCATGCAGTCAAACACCTACAAATATCTCCAGTGTTTTGATTCAAACACAGGCTCCCTTGAGAAGGATATGTACAACATATCGAAATGTTGGGCAGCTGGCTGTTTGAGCCAAAATATATGGAAGTATTCACCCCCCCTTGGATGTTTTCACAACCTGAAATCTTGATGCATTTAATGGGATTTTTTTTTCCTCTGATTTACACAACCTACTCAACATTTTCAACGTGTGAAAAAATTGTGTGTGTGTGTGTGTGGGGTGGGGTGGGGTGGAGGGGGGTGATCAAATCAATTAAAAATGAAAACCTGAAAAGTCTTCATTAGATAAGTATTCACCCCCTTTGCTATGACACTCTTAAATAAGCACAGGTGCAACCCATTGCCTTCAGAATTCACACAATAAGTTAAATGGAGTCTATCTGTGTTCAATAAAAGTGGTTCACATGATTTCAGATTAAATGCACCTGTCTCTGTAAGGTCCCAGAGTTGAGTAGTGCATTCAAAACAAATATACTACCATGAAGACCAAGGAACTTTCAAAACAACTCCGGAATAAAGTTGTGGAAAAGCACAGATCAGAGGAGGGGTATAAAAAGATTTCAAAGGCATTGAATGTCCCTTGGAGCACAGTCAAGTTGATCATTAAGAAGTGGAAGGTATACGGCACCACCCAGAATCTGCTTAGATCAGGCCGTCCTCCCAAACTGAGCTGCCGAGTAAGAAGGGCATTGGTCAGAGAAGCCACCAAGAGGCCAATGACAACTCTAAAAGACCTACAGTGTTCCATGGCTGAGATGGGAGAAACTGTCCATGTGTCATCAATAGCTGAAGTACTCCACAAATCTGGCCTGTGCGGGAGAGTGGCAAGAAGGAAGCCATTTCTGAAAAAAGCCCATGTAAATTCCTGTTTGGAATTTGCAAAAAGGCATGTGGGACACTCTGAAAAGATATGGTAAAAGATTCTGCGGTCTGATGAAACAAAAATTGAACTATTTGGCCTCTATACAAAGCATTATGTCTGGTGCAAACCCAACACAGCACACCACCCAGGTAACACCATCCCTCCCTGCTGTGAAGCATGGTGGTGGCAGCATCATGCTATGGGAATGCTTTTTATCAGTAGTGACTGGGAAGCTTGTCAGCGTAGAGGGCAAAATGGATAGAGCTAAATACAGGCAAATCCTTGAGGAAAACCCTTCAGATTGCAAAAGACCTAAGACTGGGACGGAGATTCACCTTTCAGCAGGACAATGACCCAAAGAACGTGAAAGTCCTAAAGTGACCAAGTCAAAGCCCGGACTTGAATCCTATTGAGAATCTGTGGCAAGACGTGAAGATTGCTGTCCATCAACAGTCCTCATCCAACCTGACAGCTTGAACAATTTTGCCAAGAAGAATGGACGAATATTGCACGATCCAGATGTGCAAACCTGGTAGAGACTTACCCCAAAAGACACAGCTGTAATTGCTGCCAAAGGTGGTTCTAGCAAGTATTGACTCGGGGGGGGGGGGGGGGGGGGGGGGGGAGGGGGAATCATTATAACTAATACTTATTAACCAAGACATTTCAGGTTTTTTTTTTATTTTTCATTAACTGTTGTTTCACAATAAACATTATCTTGCCTCTTCAAAGTGTTGACCAGGTTGTGTAAATCAAAGGGGAAAAAAAATCCCATTTAAATGCAACAAAATTTCAGGTTGTAACACAACAAACTGTGAAAACAAGAGGAATGAATATTTGTGTGTGTGTATATATATATATATATATATATATATATATATATATATATATATATATATATATATATATATATATATATATATATTATAGGTAAAATAGTACCTAAGAACATAAGAACAAAAGAAAGTTTACAAACGAGAGGAGGCCATTCGGCCCATCTTGCTCGTTTGGTTGTTAGTAGCTTATTGATCCCAAAATCTCATCAAGCACCTTCTTGAAGGATCCCAGGGTGTCAGCTTCAATAACATTACTGGGCAGTTGATTCCAGACCCTCACAATTCTCTGTGTAAAAAAGTGCCTCCTATCTTCTGTTCTGAATGCCCCTTTGTCTAAACTCCATTTGTGACCCCTGGTCCTTGTTTCTTTTTTCAGGCTGAAAAAGTCCCTTGGGTCGACACTGTCAATACCTTTTAGAATTTTGAATGTTCGAATTAGGTCGCCACGTAGTCTTCTTTGTTCAAGACTGAACAGATTCAATTCTTTTAGCCTGTCTGCATATGACATGCCTTTTAAGCCCGGAATAATTCTGGTCGCTCTTCTTTGCACTCTTTCTAGAGCAGCAATATCTTTTTTATAGCGAGGTGACCAGAACTGCACACAATATTCAAGATGAGGTCTTACTAGTGCATTGTACAGTTTTAACATTACTTCCCTTGATTTAAATTCAACACTTTTCACAATGTATCCGAGCATCTTGTTAGCCTTTTTTATATTCCCCACATTGTCTAGATGAAGACATTTCTGAGTGAACAAAAACTCCTAGGTCTTTTTCATAGATTCCTTCTCCAATTTCAGTATCTCCCATATGATATAGTAGAGGGGAGATACATTAATGCAAGATTCCAGGATGGTACTTTTCCCCTTTATCTGGAGGTAGAGAGAAATGTAGTCCTGGGGACCTACTTAAAGACCAGGACTACATTTACCAGCATGCACTGTATCAAAAGGCAGGTGAAGCACCTGGGTCTGATGAACCCCTGGATAAAAGCAAGGGAAACCCTGATGGTATTGTCTGTGCTTAGGCTAAGGCCTCCTGGTAGAAAGGACTGAGACTGAACCAGAAGGTATTATTTATATTTTGATTAAGTTTGGGTTGAAAGCGGGGTGTTATATGTTTTGCCACTGGTAAACAGCCTAGCTGTCCAGTATTTATTTTAGTGAAACTACAACTGATCAGTTTAGGCTCAGATATGAGCTAGGTTTTGTTTTGTCTTTTGTTCATTTTATTTTATGAAAGCACTGCAAATAATACAATATCCAGGTACTGTCTTGGTTTAAACTGTTCCTGGGTGGAAATCTACTGTTTCAAGCACAAGAAGACAGTGAACGAGCCCTGACTTGACACTTAAGAATCCCCTCTTCTTACTATATATATATATATATATATATATATATATATATATATATATATATATATATATATATATGTTCAAAGTCAAAAACTACCAATTTTTGAAATTAGGTTACTTAAGTAAAATTCACGACAAACATTGGAAAATTCGAAACTCAAATGATTTTTGATTTTGGTACAACCATATTAATATCATATATATACATTATATATATATAAATGCCCTGACAAAGTCAGTTTTGATGGTTAGTTTAGGTATCAAAATGTATACTTAAGTAAATTCACACAAAATCTGGAAAAGATGCTCAGTGTAATTTAAGCTTTGAAAAACAGAACCACATCTATAAAAAAAGGTACCTTACTTATCAGGGTTTTTTAAAAGATTTAAACTGTCTGTGCCAGGGTAACTCCCTCCCCTGGGTGTATTATGGTTTATTGTGTGTATACTGTGGGTTACGTAGCATGGGTGAATTAAAAGGTATGTTGGTATGTGAGCACGGGGATATGTGTGTGTGTGTGTGTGAGTGAAAAAGTGGGTGACAGAGAGGGAGATAAAGTCCTCCCTACAAAAAACACGTGGGAATGTGGCTGGAGCCGTGAATTGAGTTAAGTCCTGAGCACACTGCCCCATGTAATTAATAACAATATGAATTTTCTGTGATAGCAGGCAGTATGTTATGCTTTGGAATGCAATTTTACAGGATCTGGCGATTGGTTTCAATCGGTTTGCAAAGTTTAAACATGTCATATTACATGTACAGCGCCTTCACTATGCAGGCCATGAACAGTACTGCGGCAACACAGTTATTTTTAAAATGATCTTTTTTTTGTGTTGTTTTTGAGAGTGGAGGAGAATGGACCAAGGGATGGACGTATGCCTCATCTGCGTAAAAGTTGAAGAATGGTGCTTTGTCGTTGGCGAGGTCTGACATATCACCCGACCAACACCCTCCATGGCCTTTTAGGTGGGAGATGTGTAATGGGGTCACCCCCTCCCCTGGGTGTATTATGGTTTATTGTGTGTATACTGTGGGTTATGTAGCATGGGTGAATTGAAAGGTATGTTGGTATGTGAGCACGGGATGTGTGTGTGTGTGTGTGTGTGTGTGTGTGTGTGTGTGTGTGTAATAGTTTGTGACAGGGAGGAAGATAAAATGATCCCTGCAAAAACACATGGGAATGTTACCGAAGCCATGAATTGAATAATTGATTAAATAATTAATTGAGGCTCCAGCCACAGGTGTATAAATAGGGTGATCACGGGTGATACGTGGCTGGTGTGTTCAAAGGCGGAACGAGTCAGGAGGTGAAGTCAAATGAAAACAAATTACAATTGCTGTTCATGCTGGGTTTATAGCAGCGTGAAACTTGTGTGTTCTGTGTCCATTTTGGCCAACGTGCTATTTTCTTTTGTGTACAGTGTTTTGTTTTGTTAAATATTTTTATTTATTTATAATTAAACTCGCACATCAGCACTTCGCTCACAGTATTGTTGTCTGTCTACTTCCTGGCCTGACGTCACCGCAGAGCTATCCGTGACACCTTCATTTCAAGAACTGTATTTCTTACCAGTAATTAAGTAAATAAGGCATATTAACAGATAAGTTACAAATTTGCAGAGAGACAGATAGACAGGACATAATGTCTGCATGCTGTAGGTCCAGATCCATTAATCAGTTACATTCAGCTAATCATGTCACTTCCCTTCAGAAATGTTTGCTTGGTAAACAATGATCTTAGCTGAAACAACAAAGAAAAAAGATAGAGAAAACAAATAATGCAATATTAAAGATGAAAGACATTAATCTGAAAATGCAGATTGTTTAATGTGTTTCATGTATGTAAAATGGTTCACCATGTAAATCAAAATGCCACAGACTATATGTATATATTGTGTATGGGACCAGGCAAGATATAACAAACATGATGCAGCCTACAGGAATTTAAAATAGAAGAGAAACTAAAATGTTATAGGAATAGGTAGCCTTCTCTGGTATTAATATTGTCTAAAATGTAATTTTATATTTTAACACCTTCAGTGTTTATACATAATTTTAATAAGTGCAAGAATAGCAGATCAGGGTGTGGGTAAATATGAAAAGGGGAGGTGAAGAGAGGTGAATGCCCTTCTGGGATTTTTTCCCCCTCTTTCACATGGCTTTCTGTAATAATATGCATGTCACAGTGGGCCCATTGAAAATCCTGGGCTTCACAAAATTCCCATGTATGACCCTTTAAGGGAAACATGACATAAAGTTGTAATACTATGAGTTGGATTCTATTTATTTGTGTGCCCTGATTGATACGTTTGATGTCATTATTTGGCTACATAGATTTTCGATAATAACAATATTGACAATAACAACTTATTTATGTGATCGTGAATTTAATTTAAGGAGTCCTAAACATGTACCAAGTCACCAAGCTTGCTGTTAAATTTGCACTACATTTAAAAAATAAAAAAGCAAGCTTTGAGACTCTGTCTGTATATTCAATCATTCAAGCCTAGAAGGTCCTAAAAGCAAAGGAGTTAACTAAAGATGGAGTCTGGCCTATCTTATATGACCCACCCTGCCTCCAGGACAGGAATTTTCGCATTCCAAAATGATACTGACCACAGGAATTAGCAATACCAGGTTGAGGGGAAGATGCGCTTTGCTGATGTGAGGTTTGGCTAACAGAATCATAGGGGAGATGAAGAGATTTGTCTCTGTTTATAAGTTGTCAATTTTTGTCAAATTTTAGTGAACTTTTTCAGTAGCAAATCAAGACTGGCATAGATGTTACCAGCACTCAGAGTACCATGGGAAAATATATTTGTAACTTACATATCATTTTTCTCAAGAAAATTGCTCAGGGGTTTATAATTAAAAATTACATTTCACTTTAATTGACCCAATTAAGCCAGTTGTCTAGATTCATCATGTATGCAATTCTTGTTACTTTGATTGTGTAGTAAACAGATACGGATTAATAAAGCTAATTGATTTACCAAAGTATAAAGAATATTGTATTGGGTGAAATATCCACCCACCAGCGGTTAGAGCAGCTGCCCAAAAGTATGGTGAAACTCTGATTGTAGCTTACAGCAACCTGTACTATATATCTTATAGTTAAAATACTATAGTTAAATGCATTTACAAAAAGAGTAAAGCTAAGACACCATCTTCATCTGATACACATGACCTAATACAAGCCATCTAACAAAACTATCGGAATTAAAGAAATTTCACATGGTTGAATAACATTAGTATCACGATATACAATGTATATGCTAATAGCATACCATGCCAATTTCAGAAGCTACTAAAATATGCTGTTGAAGATGTTTTACTTGTTGAAGTGTACAGGTGTAATTTCGTCTCTTTAAGACCCAGCGGAGGCCTAATGAAAGCTGTTGGGAGCGTTTACTCTCCTGAGTGTGTCTAGTAATTTGGAGGAGGCGCTGCAGCCATTTCATCACAAGAGAGAAACCGGAGATCAGAGTCTCAGAGTAACTGTAACCAGAGCTCTGCAAACATTTACACACTCACCACTAAGAGGAAAGAAGACGGGGAAAAAGAAGTGGAAACGAAAAGAACTAAACACTACAATCTCAGAAGATTTATCCAGTTTTTATACAAGCAAAATAATTCTCCTTTATGAGTTCATCAGTGATCATGTGTGAATGTTGAAGAGCGTTCTGTGATACAGTTGATCTCTGGTGCAAACACGCGTGTTTGTTTGCGAAATTGGAGGTGTAAAGGATTTGATAAAGAGAGCCCGAAGAGAGACTGCAAAAGATGGGTTGGAAAAGTCATTTAAACAGAGAGTTTGTGTGTGTTCTGGCGCTTTGGCTTGTATGTGTGTTGCCGCTGTGCAGGACTCGGATGTACACGAACCACTGGGCTGTGAGAATAACTGGTGCTTCTGAGGATGCAGACAGGATAGCAAACAAATATGGTTATAGTAACATGGGACAGGTAAGTTACAGTTCGATTTCATTTTTTTTTTAAATGTTATGGTTATTGCATAATTATTTAATATATGCATGTTGTTTGAATCCCGTGTATAAGTTTAGAAACAATTTAGCCGTTAACAATTGTAATCAGTTTTCTTGGTCTCCAGCTGTGAAATGACTTGTGTTCTTGTTCCGGCGTCTTTTATTTTCTTGCAGCTCGTGCAAGATTTAAATCAATAGTAAGCTTTTTTGCGCTATACAGAGTTCTGCCCTACATTACTCAGGCTTCAAACTTTGTATTTCTTAAACAGCATTTGCCTGATACATCATAATCACAAAATAAACAATGCTGTGGTACAATTTGAAGCTAACAATAGTAAAGTATGATCTCTTAAATGCCATCACTCGGAATACAACTCTCACTAAGCAACCACACACACACACACACACACACACACATATATATGTTAATGCTTTAGCGTTCGCATACCTTTAAATGTAAAATTGTTGCTACTGGCATGACTTTCCTATTTGCGTGAATGCGTTATGATTTCAGCATAACACAGATCAGTAAATAGCAGACAGGTGACCAGCATTGTTTGCTTGATTAACATTTATTAAAGTATTTATAACTGTTGGTTACTGAATGAATGCACTGTGACAAGTTGGGTTATTCTATTCCACATGGGCTACCTAATACCTACCCTATCGTTTTATGTTGTAGCCAAAAACATTGACTTTAAAACACCCACAGTGTTTAAATAACGGTGTCAGTATCGAGTTTGAATAACATAGACATTCTCTGCAAAATTAACATCTATGGTTATTAGCGATATAAAAAATAAAGGAACACGCAAAAGTCTGGCTGTGGGTTTAACAGTTATTTGATCTTTGTGCATTTAGAGAGAGAATGTATGTCTAGTTTGTGTTTGTGTCAATCTCGTCAACAAGATGACAAATGGATGACACATTCAAGATCAAACAAGGAGGGCACAATTGCTGCAACCGGGAGAGTTTCAACAACTACAACGGGAGCAACTCAGAAATTATGTATCCCCTTCTCACTTAAACTTAATTGAGAATGTTTGTGAGGTAGTTCCAAAACGAAAAGATAAAGTAGCCGCTTTTGAAGGTACACAGTTGTCGATCCGCTGTGCAGTTTAATTTAAAATAAATAAATAAATAAATAAATAAGTGCAATTTATTGCAATATTTCAATCATGCAAGATATTTAGGAAATGTAAAACGATACTGAATGTTCAATTTGTCGAATAACCTTGAGGTTTAAAGTTCTATCAGAAAGGAATGAAATGTCATTGTCCTCATTAGACAGGCTACGTTGTAATTTTTTGGATAATTTTTAACTGACATTTACCTGTTTTTATTTCCTCTAACTGTATTGTTTTTGTTAAAGATAATTAAAATAACAGGCAGATGTTTACATTTTCACTTTTACATAACAGTATAGTTAGAGGAAATTAAGACGTTATGTCTAAATGTAATGTATCAAATTACATATACAGCTAGCATTCTGATTTTTTTTTTTTGAGTACAATTATTTGATACTTAATGGGTTAACACTGTCTCTGTGCAAGCAACAGGTTCCCTGATATGCAGATGCACTGTAATCAAAGGTCATTCTGAATTGGTTTCTGGTTAGGGAGTGGTGTGGGTGTGTGTGCACAGGAACCCCCCTCACATCTCCTGTGAACTTGCCAGTGCAGGATTGAGGCACAATGGAGGGGTAATATGCACTGTACTAGAAAGCCCACATCTCCATTGTCTAGCATTGCCTGCACTGCTGATAATAACAGACTGCAGTCTCTGGTGCTGGCATCTCTCAAAAGGGTCCCAGATCTGTGCAATCTTAACAATATAAGATCCAGGAAACTGTATCTGGAGACTGTTCCTCATTCTTAAAGTAAACGCATTGAAATTGTTTTAAGAACAGTATGGCAACAGTAGACTCTGACTGTTCAAAAGCTGTGAACCCCTTTTAAAGTTCTACAATTCCACTAAGAACTCAAATAAATGACACATTTGTCAACAAGTCAGTTGCTTAGCAACCAAACAATATCTGAAAGGACATGGTTCACATAAAATAATACAGGACGTCATCTTCAATTGTGTGTGAGGGCTGAAAATTAAAGAAAATGCTTTTCAAATTACATTCTGAAAAACAACTGTCACATTTTAATGTGAAACCTGAATATATAATGAAAGGATAAAAGATTGTCATTCTATTTTATGCATCCAGTAGTCAATAAAATACATCATATTACAAGTTAATATTCTTTTCTTTTAATTCCCAGTAAATGTGGATGCTAGTTTATATCCCACAGAGGTCAGGATACATATTTATGAGCTGCTTGCACTTTGACGCTTCCTGTAAAGTAATCTTCCTTTGTTTCATGTATGTGCTAGCTAGTGAAAAATGTGCCTGGCTAGGTGATAACGTAAGCCTTCTACTTTGACCCTTGCTGAATCTTGTTTGCTGATAATTAACAGTAGGGCTACAAATCAAATAGAGCACAATGGTCAGAGAATTCTGTAAAATGTAAGGACTTAATTCCTCACCAAAAAGTAGACCCACTTTGTAAATGCATATTACTGAATTCCCCATTCCCATGACAGTGATGCATTATGTATTGAAAATAAGTGTAGGTTTAAAATTGAAAAAAAAAAACAAAAAAACAGTGTGTTATTTAGAAAGGAGTTGCAGCCTTCAGAAAGCCAGAGTAATCCTCTTTCTAAGGATACCACTGATCCTGTTTATAAGCACAGCTCTTATGTATGAAATTTTCCTGGGTTAGACAGAGAGGATGATACAGTAGAATATATGCTAGAGTGGAATTCGCATCAACAGCATACAGCATTGCTATAGTTTATTATATTTAGAGATTTAAAAATATCTTTGTTTTTCTTTTATTCATTTCAAACTTGGCAAGCAAACAAATTAATTTTAACAAAAGTTTCTTATTTATAGTAATAGGAAATGCATCAAAATGACCAGCTTTGTTTGAGGGTTTGATTTCAGGTTTCATCGTGCTTTTCTGATTGACAGTCACACAGAGAAAACATGGGGCAGGTGAAAAACAGTTCCTCATACAAAACTGTCAGAGTATCTGGAAATACAAAATATTACTTAAGTTATCTAATGGGTTATGTAGTCTTTATCCCAGCGGATACAAATTAAAGTAATAAACTAACAATATATGTTGGATAATGGTCACAGGATCGAAAAGGAACATACTAGTTATATTTAGCACTGGCAGCAGGTTGTGTCTGTAGCATTTGTTTAAGTGCTCTGTTTCTTTAAAGATCAGTGCCTGTGCATCATTTTTATTACTTACTTACTTTAGCCGTGATATGATAAATGCCAACAGAACTTAGTCTAGGTTTCAGGGTTCGGCCTTTTTAATACATATTTGAAAATGCATTCCTCTAAATATTTTACTAAAGATTTTTGCATATGCTTCATGTGGTATTATTGTTTGAGGTAGTAATGGGTTTCCAGGCGTGTTCTGGCAGAAAAGTAGGTTTTGAATGTGGATTATGTATAAGTAAATTAGGTCTTCACAGTGCTTAGCTTTCATGAGTGCACACGTCTCTCTGTGCAGTTAATTAACTGGTAAATGTAATCAACTCGACTATCTTCTTCATTAATAAATGTAATTTAATAGCACAAGCAATTGTCATCAAAATATTTTTGTCCAAGTCAATATTCAGATTTAGAAATGACAGACTGATGTCTTAATCAATGCTGTACCCATTAAGAGTATTGCATGTTGACCTTGACTTGCATTGCGAATAAACTGTAGACTGTAAGCACGTTATTGTTAGTAATGCGGCAGTTGCTACAATGCCTGAAAATGAGTTGGTTGTTGCACAGAATGATCCTTAAATATGACTTAAAATGAATTGACAGCAAACAGACAATTTAATATACAGTATGGCAAATTTGCACATTACGATTTGAGATATAATAAAGAAGCAAAGAACCAAAAGATCCCAAATAGAATTTGAGGGGGCCTTGTCGTTTTTATTGCTAGTGCCAATATGATTTTTAAAACCTTTTTAAAATGCCTTTAGGGTCCGAACTGTTTTCGCCTGTTTTTTTTTAAATTTTTATTGTTAGATTTGTGCCTGTAACTATAAAGGTTACAGGTTCATGTCATTCATGAAATGCATGTACACACACTAGGCTTCCATAAAAAAATAAAAAAATAAATAAAAAAGTGAAATAGTCAGAGAATCACCCTGTTCAGTATAGATAACAAAAACCACACAAAGATATTATTTGTGACAGGGACCCTGACCATGTGGTGCATGATGGAGCTATTCAGTGTGACTTCAAGCCTGGCAGGGAGGTGACCATAGCAACCTAACCTTAACAGCTGGCTTGTGACGTGTATCTGATCCACAAACGGAAAACAAATATTTATCGGAAAATAGGTCTTTATTTTGTAAAGGCTTTGTCTGAAAATGTTTACTGCACTGAGGTAGGTCTGTCTTATAGCTCAGCAGTAAAATTGCAAAACACTAGCATTCACAACTTTCTACTTACAAGGCCCAATGCCGGAAATGCACGAACAGGACCTCGTTTTAAAGCTATGAGTCTCCTCTTTTGAACCATGCCCTGCCGGTAGAGCTGTCTGAGTAAAAGATCTTTAAAAAAGATTTAAAGGGCCAGGTCACCGGCGGGATTTTTAACATGGAGCAGACCCTATAGAGGTGATCGTTATTCTCTTGTGATTGGCGTCATTGTAATGATACTCAGGACCCAGCTTGTGTAAATGTGCTAATGAAATTACTTCATATCATTTATTTTCCTTGAAAGGTGATCGGAGGGGGAGGGGGTGTATCCAGTAACATTTACGATCACCTGAGGGAAATGTATTATTTATGAGCTTTCATACTGACAACTTAATTAAAATCTACTTGGCTATTTTTCTTCAATAAAATAAGTATATGTTTTTTTGTCTTCCTCTGCAGATTGGAGACTTGAAGGATTACTACCATTTTTTCCATAGAAGAACAATAAAAAGGTCAACGCTTTCTAGCAGGGGAACACATAACTTCATTTCAATGGAACCAGAGGTAAGAATATCCATCTAGCGAGTGTCATTGAGACAGACCTACATTTTTAATCAGTAATACCACACTGCATTGTGCTGCATGGATTCCTGCCTAATGAAGTGTTGATGCACTTTCTTTTACCCTTTTTCTGTCCTTGTTAGAACTGGAATGGGACGATGATGCCAACAAGTGTTACATGTATGAACTGCATATTACTCTAAGCATCATAAGTTGCTGTCTTTACATTTCTTTGTAATTCCATTTCAAGGCGCCAAAAACAAAACAAAAATCATAACAAAAAGCAAAATTATATAGTTTGAGATACTGTTGCTCTGAGAAATTAGTGAGTAGAATCATAAGCAGATGACCATGAGCAAACTACAGCATTACCAGTTTTGCAACAAATAAAGCCTTGAAATCTTTGTACTGATAACCATGGATTCTGAAATGAATTACCAGTATTATGTATTGTTTCATACTGTTGTGATATCTTTTGTTTGAAAAAAAAAAAAAAAAAAAAAAAAATTAAAAAATTAACAACTCTACTAATGGCCAATACCATTGTTTGTGCTGTTACAAACATAATTAAAAATCTTTAAATTCTAGATAGTTTAGCTGTAGATTTTTTTTTTTTTTTCATTTGTTATACTGTAGGGTTGCAAGTTGGTTATGATCGCTTTGTCTTTCATCAGTTCTCAGCTGTTTTTAACATCCTGTCAGTTTTCAATAAAACCAAAATGAAAGATTTAAAGGCTGCTACACACCAGACGCAATGCAACAAGCGAAAATGAGTAAGCCCGGTGTGTTTGATTGCCATATATTTTGAAATAGTGTCGGTTTGGCAGTTTTCAAATCTGTCGGAGTTTGTCTGTGTCTCTTCAGGTGTGTGTGGTAATGCCGTTACCTTGTGGTTCGATGAAAAATCATCTGGTGTGTAGCGGCCTTAAAACTGAACTACATTTTGCACAGCCAAGGGATTGGGATATACCATTACACCCTGCAACACATTTTTTTTTGTTTTTTGTTCCTGGGTAGTAAGTGTTATTTCCTAATTGCTTATGCCTCAAAAGTATAGAAAATGGCTATTATTCCCCACAAACTTTGCTTTTGTGACCAGGACAGTGATATTTTGAAATATCACTATTTCCAATGAGAAAATGGGCGCTTTTGTGTCTTTTCGTTCACATAAAGTCAGAAAAAAACAACATATGAATCCAAATTAACATGTATTTGTACTAAAGTAATACAAAAATGACTGCAAAAGATTTAGACGTGAGTAGTTTTTCGAGATTTACGATTATATTGAAATATCACTGTCCTGGTCACAAAAGCAAAGTCTGTGGGGAATAATAGCCATTTTCTATACTTTTGAGGCATAAGCAATTAGGAAATAACACTTACTACTCAGGAACAAAAAACAAAAAAAAACAAACAAAAAAAAATTGTTACACAGTGTAATTATAGGGAAAATCTTTTATAGCAAAAGTTTTGCTTTTGTGGATGAGGAAAAAGTTACAAGAAATAGCTGTCTACAGTTATATATTTCATTTATTTATTTTTGCAAAACTCCAAAAATGTTAATTCAAAAGTATTCATACCCTGACAAGGAAAATGAAATTAATATCTAGTTGAGGCAATAAGAATCTCTTTTAAATGATTTCAATATTTGTTAATGGCATGCTTTTGGCATGATTTTTTGTGATTTTTTTTTTTCCTCGGAATTTGAATGAACTGGAACAATGTTACGTTGAAGAATGTTATAAAAATCAAAAAATCACAAAAATAAAAATCACAAAAAATCATGCCAAAAGCATGCCATTAACAAATATTGAAATCATTTAAAAGAGATTCTTATTGCCTCAACTAGATATTAATTTCATTTTCCTTGTCAGGGTATGAAGACTTTGTATAAATGGATTTTATATTTTTAAACGCTGCAATAATAGTTCTGCTTGTGAAGCAAAACGGGTGATTTGCACTAGGCGGGACCAAAGAATCACCCCCTGTGCACCTATTAGCAGTGATTAAAGCCTGGTATTCAAACAAACTGATTATCGCGCACTAGTACTGTATTGGTATAAGAAGTGTGTTTTTAAAAAAGTAATTTCATCTTCCAATCACTTTTAAAATATGCTGACGATAATGTAAACAACACCAAGCTACAGACAGCGAGTCCCAAGCTTTAAACGTGTTACTGTTTATAGATAAGAACTCAACTTTTGTTATGAATATACTGTGTTATGTTTTAAGCAACATTCTACGATAATGTTCACTACGGTAATTGTTTGTTTATTCGTTTTAAAATGTTTAGTAAAACGTAGCCTATTGTTTGACCTCATTAGTACAACCCGCCCTCTTTGCTAATGACATCTTCAATCACGGTTGTAACCCAGTATAAAATCTCCACATTTTTGTAAAATGACTTTACACTTCAGAAGATGCAACGTGTTTCATTAAATTCAAACGATAAACTTTGCATCCCCTGCAGAGGAAGAACACAAACGTAAGACATCATTAAGTGAGGTTGGCATTGCAGGGAAGATGAAGGGAGGTTTCAGTTCTTTGTGACTGTTTTCTAAGCATTAATTGTGAGTGCTTATTCACCACTGCGACACCCTGTTAGAAAGTTGCCTTTCCTGCATTTTTTAATCTGTATTTTTGTTCTAAGTTCTCGCCCAGAGGACTACTGAGACACAGACAACAACTAGTCCTCATCAGATTTAATTTGCCTCTGGCGAGCAAGAGTTTCTAACCCTGTATTACCACCTCCATGCTTGACAGTAGGTATGATGTTCTTTTCTTTGTCCACCTCACCAGACTTTCTCTAAACATAATGACTACCAGCGTGATGAAATAGCTTTATTTTTGTTTCATCACTCCACAAAACCTTTAACCAGAACTCATATCATTCAAATACCATTTTGCAAACTTTAAGTGATTGTCCTTGTGACATTTTCCTAAGAGTGGCTATTTCTTTGGCCTATGACCATTGAGACCTTCACCATTCAGTACTCGACCAACGGTTGAAATGGAAACCCCAGTCTCACTTGCAGCAAATTCACTTTGAATATCTTTGGCAGTCAATCTTGGATTGTTATTAACCTTCCACCCAATTTATTTATTTATTTTTATTTATTTACTTTTAAATTTAGTCGTCGCCAGTGGTTTTTACAAAAAAGTAATGTGTGCCACATTATCGTAGAATCCTGCATTGTATGACCTTATAAATTATAAGGTTACAACCACAACCAAGCTGTTTTATAAATGAAAGCTTATTCCAGCATGGTCCGGCTACATTTAAAAGGTTTGATCATGCATTGTGCTATAGTAACTGGTTTGTTCATAAATGTCAGCTCGCACCCTGCCTTTTCAGTGCATTTTTAAATGCTGTACAATTTTAAAGAAATTAATAACAGAATAAGGGATATCAACCAAGGTTTTAAAACAAACAAAAAAAGCGAGGCTTACACAGTGACATTAGTTAACCGTGTGTGTTATGTGATAATATATATTGTAGCGATCCCGGTTAATGCAGGCAGGCGCCTCACACACAGGGTGATGCAATCCACACACAGGTGGAGGGCGAGTGCGAACCCGGGACCTCTGGCACTAAAGCATAGCGCCGATACCGCTCTACAAAGGAGCCGGCTCCTTTGCAAGGAGCGTATATCGGGCTTATGTAATTATATGTGGTTACGTCACCTACCAGCCCTGCTGCTGCCTTCCCCCCTGCCAGCGTCTAGTCTGCCCTGGATTTGCTCACCAAGCTACAGTCCGACGAGTGCGTGCTGGGGTACCTGCGTCCACTTCTGACACCAATGTAGTGATCCCGGTTAATGCAGGCAGGCGCCTCACACAGGGCGAAGCAATTCACACACAGGTGGAGGGTGGGCGCGAACCCGGGACCTCTTGCACTAAAACATAGCGCCGATACCGCTGTACAAAAGGGCCGGCTCTTTTGCAAGGAGCGTATATCGTGTATAGGATGCTACAATATATACTGACCTGGAGAAATGTTTGTTATATCAAGATGTTCATTATAATAGGGCTTGGTATTTTTCTTATCAAAATAATGACAAAACATCAAATTTGAATTGAACATCAATATATAGTACTTTTATAAAGATTACTTCACATTGATCAACATTTAAACTGTATTGTGACATGGTACTCGTGTGGGAAACTGCATTGCAAGACAGAGACATGGGAGTTAGAGTTGAAATGCAGACACAGGCACACAGGATTTATTAACCACAAAACATAGTAAACAAACGGGTCATGTGACTCTACCAACGATGGTAACACATAGAGGACACATACAGGAGACTGTACAAAAGGCAAAATAAAACACAGTGCAAAAACTACAAGTAAAAGGGTCCACAGGGCGAACGCTAGCCTTACTGAACGAGGCGTCCCACTCCAGGGACCTGCTACACTATGTAACCCTCGCTATACATTACTTGGGATCAATATCCCCTAAACTAAACTATTTATGAGCTGGTATTCCTTAGGACGACTCCTGCTTCTTCATACGCCCTTGGCTGGGCATTGCCTTCACAAATACCATGTTACAGTCTGTAAACAATCATTTGATCAAACATAACCACTCCAAAAAGCACACAAAAGAAACTCATTTCCACATATAAACTACACCAACACTAATTTCCCCCTGTGCAGGGCAGTCACCTTGCTACAGGTATGTTTAAATGAAAACAGTAAAGAAATGAAAAGTCATTACATGTCCTTTCTTTTGAAGGAACTATCCAGCGTAGATTGCTCCTCACACCCGTCGCCTGGTTGCAGTTTGTGTTAAGATGACGGACAGACAACGATTGCATTTGTCATACATGATTTGTACTACAATAGGTCATCTTTGAATTAGCGTTATCTTTGAATTAGTCAACAATGGTCTTTGTTTTCACTGAGAGAATAACACACTTGACACTAGAGAAAGTTCAGTGACAGTAGAGAATCGTTGTATCCGGGTCGATCCTGTATGTGATCATGCTAATAGGGCAAAAATTGGTTCTTGCTGTTGTGATCGTTAAAAGCGGGTGTTCATTATAAGAATGGTTCATTATAGTGAAATTAGCATATATATATATATATATATATATATATACATATATATATATATATATATATATATATATATATATATATATACACACACACACACACACACACACACACAGTTCCACAACTTTCAAGTGAAAAAAATATTTTACAAATTTGTAGATAATTAATTAAAAAAATAAAAAAAATAAAATAGCTTGGTTGGATAAGTGTCCACGCCCCTTGTAATAGCAATCTTAAATTAGCTCAGGTGTAACGAATCGCCTTCAAAATCACACACCAAGTTAAGTGGCCTCCACCTGAGTTAAATTGTATTGATTCACATGATTTCAGGATAAATTCAGCAGAATTCCTGTAGCTGGGTATTGCATTTCAAAGCAAAGACTCAACCATGAGCACCAAGGAGCTCTCAAAAGAACTCCGGGACAAAGTTGAAAGGCACAGATCAGGGCATGGGTATAAAAAAAATATCAAAGGCCTTGAATATCCCTTGGAGCACAGTCAAGATGATTATTAAGAAGTGGAAGGTTTATGGCACCACCAAGACCCTGCCTAGATCAGGCCGTCCCTCCAAACTGGATGACCAAGCAAGAAGACTGATCAGAGAGGCTACCAAGAGGTCATTGGCAATTTTGCAAGAGCTACAGACTTTTATGACCAAGATTGGTCAAACTGTGCATGTGACAACAATATCTCAAGCACTCCACAAATCTGGCCTGTATTTTCTCAAAAAAGACCACCTTGAATTGCATTCGAAGTATCCATTCTGTTGCCTTGTTAGACCACAACATTTTTTGCCACAACACTAAAATTGAACTTTTTTGGCCTAAATTCAAAGCATTATGTGGCACAAACCCAACACAGTGCATCATCCAAAGAACACCATCCCTTCTGTGAAGCATGGTGATGGCAGGATCATGTTATGGGGATGTTTCTCATCGGAAGGGACTGGGTCACTTGTTAGGAAAGAAGAGATAATGAATGGAGTAAAGTACAGAAAAGTCCTTAAGGAAACCCTGCTGCTCTCTGCAAGAAAGCTGAAACTAGGACGGAAGTTCACCTTTCAGCATGACAACGACCCAAAGCACACAGTCAAAGCTACACTAGAGTGGCTAAGGAACAAAAAGGTAAATGTCCTTGAGTGGCATAGTCAGAGCCCAGACCTAAATCTAATCGAAAATTTGTGGCATTCCTTGAAGATTGCTGTCCATCAACGCTCCGCAAGGAACTTGACAGAGCTTTAACAGTTTTCTAAAGAGGAGTGGTCAAATATTGCGAAATCTAGGTGAGCAAAGTTGGTAGAGACCTATCCCAACAGACTCACAGCTGTAATTGCTGCCAAAGGTGCTTCTACCAAGTATTAACTCATGGGGGTGGAGACTTATCCAATTATGATCTTTCAGTTTTGTATTTTTAACACACAATCTATCTCAATAAAAAACTTTTTTCCCCTTAACAGTGTGGAGTATGGTGTGTAGATAAGTGCAAAAAAATCCTAATTTAAAATGCATGAAACTCTGAGGCATTGACACAACAAAACGTGAAAAAAGTTCAAGAGGGTGTAGACTTTCTATAGGTAATATATGGGCGTCATCTACAGATCATCTGTTGAGAACCACTTGGTAAATGTGATGGATTAGCTACTAGAACACTTCATATTAGCTGCTCATGTATAGTTTACTTTGAGTTGTTGTGATCACTAGTTTTTGAAGATTCTGATCAGTAGGGCTGTGTTCAAAGGTTTTTATTTGCTAGCCAGGGGTTTGAAGATTGTTTTTAACCTTAGAAGGTTCGCTAGGTGCCGTTTTATTTCTCCTGTTAACAGAAACTGTTTGACAATGTATGAATACTATAAATCACACATTAAATGTCACTCACATACACAATTTGATCTTTTGATTTGTATACTAATCCGCTATCAAATTGTTATACGTAGAAACTATATGGTGCCACTGCCATGTATGGAGCAGGGTATAGTATCCAAAGCACTAGTAGAATATGTTTGAAACATACAAAATATACTCTAACTCTAATAAATACAATTTGGAAAAAACTGAGCACCATCCATCCCTTCCCCCTCCAGCCTGTGTAAACCAGAGGCAAATTACTTCATTCACCATCACTGTATTTAATGTAATGTATTATGTATTATTCCTCACTATCTCGTAAAGCACTTTGTAATGGTGGTCCACTGTGAAAGACACTATATAAAATAGATGGATAAATTGATTGATCTGAGGAACCTGCTATGTTACTGACCAACAATGTATTCTTTCTAAATTAACCACAAATACATATTTTAATTTTGTTGCTAGGATTTGGTGGATGAGCAGCATTGTTTCAGATCACTTTGTAGTGATTCATACCAAAATAAGGGTCAGAAACCGAATCGCTGTAGTGTTGTGGTGAGTCTGACTGGGTGCTTTCCAGGTAGTGTTCTGGCGAGGCTGTGGCTGGTTAGACCATATTTTTGAGGATTGTGCTCGCTGGAAAATAGAGTATTCCTCAGAACTTAATAGGTTTTATTCTAGCCATTTAGTTTTTTATGCAGGCTCTGGGATGACTTTTGAAAGTTCCTGGAAAATTGAGTTTATTCAGTAATTTAAGTTTATCATTTATGTAAGCGTATATTTGAAATGTGATATCTCTTCTAATTGAATTATATGAATCATACAAGCATTTATTGTAGGGTGAAAGTTCACAAACCTAATGAAATACCCAGTCAGTTATTTATAGCACTGTTTCTTTGAAAGAAACAGGCATTATGGAAACATTGTTTTTGAAGCAACGTTGGTGCAGCTATTTCAGACCTTTGAAATAATTCCTATTGGGAACCCCTTCCCTTCCTAGGGTCACTCAACTGTATCACCAATGTCTTCTGGGTTACAACAAGACTTAATTGTCATTTGCTAATTGCATACCTTTTTTTTCCTGGGAGAAGGAAAAAAATAATTCCTCTTTCCCCTGTTCCTTACTAGTAAACCCATCATTTTCTGCCCCCAACGTTATGAGAGAATGATTAGCAGGTGGTCATCTTATGTGAATCAAAATGAGGACGACCTTGACCTTTAGAAGAAGACATTGCAGAAAAGTTAAAACGCTTGAAATTTCTGACCATACTGCTTCCAAAATATTCTAAATTAGAGAGACCGTTTGCATGATGTGTGTTACAAACCCTGAATTTGAGACCTGTATAAGCAATTTATGAAAAATGTTCCTCTGGCAAATAGATAAAAAATGTAAAGCTTAGTAGTTTTCTAATAATAATAATTCTGGTTATTCACCAGCCAGTGAAAAGGTTCTGGGTGGGATGGCATTACAAATGTTAATGCATGTTGTATATGGCAGGGTTCCATTGTTCAGACCGCAATCAAATGTTAATAAATGTGTTTTATTTCATTTTGCTTTTATTTAACACTGAACACAATTAATTATGATTAATAACTATTGTTGCTTCATGAAATTAAAGATAAAAAGTAAAAGTATTTCAGTCCAAATATACTTGGCCAAATTTGAGCCCTTCTAATTTGTGTTCATGGCAAAACCAAAATTAATAATAATTCAAACTCCGTCAGACCTCAAGCACCAAGAGAGTTACAAAGAAAGTTATCTGTTATAGCCCCTGATGTGCTTGGTACCACCAGAAGAGCCAATATTCAGTATCTCTGCTGGGGTCGTACTCCTCAAATTCAGGCCCCTCGATTTTAAGAAGCATCAAATGTTGATGACAATATGTAAATATGTGACTTATTTAAAGTGTCTCATTCATAAGATGTGAAACACTGAAATATGGTTTGTATTTCACTATATTCTCTGTCTGCTGCCAGTTGTAAGACTTTCTGTTTTACAGTGCAAACGTTAGGTTACTGTCATAATCCTTGTTCCCTGAAATAGAAATGTAACCATTACCTAATCGGTGTTTACCTCCTAAAGACCCAAAACCTGAATATTCTATACCGAAGCTGCCCAAGGGCATACAATGACAGCGGTCACAGACGTCGGCGTAATTTTTCCTTCAAGCTTGCTGCAATACAATGTAAATTAGTAATAATATTGTTGCATTCATTTAAATTAAGTGCATTTGTTATTGTGTGTGTGATTGAGGGTTTGTGAAAGGCGGGGTATGTATATGTGAGTATATAGTTTTGGTTTGAGGTTTAAAGACATTTTTACGCAAACAAAAAAAAATGTGTCCAATGGCCAACGTATAAGGTAAAACTTGTTGTTCCTCAGACAAATCTTGTCCCGGGCATTGGGCGATATTAATTTCACAACACTGCTTCATAGAGTTATGCCTTTGTGCTTTATTTGACCTGTAAGAGTCTGCACCAGTGTTTGCGTAAAGGTGTCATTTGGCTCTGACCAGTAATTCAGAATCCTTTGGCAGCCAGTGAGTTGCTGTGCTAGCAGTGTTGCTGGCTGTGCAGATTACCAGTTTCATGTAATGTGGGGAACAAAGTCGTACAGGGAAGCGTGATTGGAATTCAAAGTGGGGTCTGAAACAAGCTGCACTGTTTTATTGTAGAGCGCTGCAGTGAGAACCCCATAGATTAAGAAATTGCGGAAAAACAAGACACTTGCAACTAAATTGTTAAAGGTAAACCCATGCAAGAGAGCCTAACACACTCACTGCATGCTTTTATTCAGGTGCATTGTTTTGGCCCTGACCATAACTAGTGCTAAAGGTGGAAAAGAAGAGATTGAGTCGTCTTTGAGAATGTCATTTAGTAAATATTATGTTTTGATAATGTTGCCAAGAAAAACAAAAACTTGTAACTTGTAGTATAGGTTGCACAAAAAACAAAATGCTCGTCCAGTAATGAATTAAATTAATTAATTATTATTATTATTATTATTTTTTTTTATGTAGATGTCACACACTGCTGTTCTTGGAAATATCAATTTAGCAGATCTTCATATACTTTATCATCATGATTTGGATAGAGCACCTCTTGCTTGACATTTCTTAGCTAATCAGAAGATAGGCTTTAATTGACTTTTTTTTTTTTTTTAAAGTTGCCATATATCACAGCGGTTAATAGAGTGATAGGATATTGTTCACTTGATGGCTGCACAATATAAATGTGGTTCAGTTCAGAAAATTAATGTTAAACGTGTAGGTGTGTTATGTCAACTAGTCAAGTCCTTTCTGTGTTCGAATAATTGACTTGTATCCAAATCCAAATTCCCCAGCTATCTGTGAAATGTCTGCTGGTGTCTGAAATTATTTATCAAAACCCTGACTTTGTGTCAACACCTACTTGGCCTATTGCTGCCTGCATATAGCACTCTGACATCTTTTTCTTGTGGTGTTTGAAAGATGAGGCAAATTACCAATTTAAAAGGCAATCCCCTGTTTTAAATAGGCACTGGTACCATTTCCTTAAACTAATTGTGGCCTCTTAGGTTGTTTTAGTCGACTGTGTTCTCCTCACCTCTCAGGGTTACAAATGTACATGTGCTGTGTGATTGCTCAAACTCCAGGGTCCTGATCATTTAAACAATACACTTGTTTAAGCACATACTCTACACAATGTGTTAGGGGTTTTAAGATTTTTATCTTGCAGTTTTACATGCCCACCCTCAATGGTCTGGTGGATATTTTTTGACCAGCTTGCTGCTGAGACTCTTACTGCTCACATGTTTAGTCTCTGTAATGATTTTTTGTTGAATGACTTAAATTTAATGCTAGTGGTTTGTCAATACAATAATACCACAGTGATCGCACATTTAAATGTTGACCTACCAATAGTATGAACTGTTGCACACTGGTGTTGCAGTAATATGGTATCACATCAGTACCAGGACATTACATTATCTAGATTGAAGACTGTGTTGCCATTACTGGTAATGCTGTAGTCTGCTATGGTTTTCATTTGGTTTCTTCAGTGTACTACGCTTGTATTATACCATATTCCAATGGTGTATCATACATTTTGCAATGCGGTGTGCTTGTACATTGTTAAGATTGCTAGCCATACTTCCCTTTCGTGCAAGTGTTGGACTGCAATATATTTGTACGCTTTGTACGTTTTATTAATATGAACGCAAGGTTTAAAACTGACTGTCCTGAGAACTGGACCCTAGTCTGCGAATTCTTTCATTGCTCAAAGCATCCTTACAGCAATGTTTTTTTTTTTCTTGGCAGGTGGAATGGATAGAGCAACAGGTGGTCAAAAGAAGGATAAAAAGGGATTATAAAGCCAGCCCTCCTCAATCCATGTATTTCAATGATCCTAAGTGGACAAGCATGTGGTATATAGTAAGTATACATCTCTCAATCTTGTCTAATGTATTTCTTAATTTTATTTGGTGCTACTTCTGAAAATGTAACAGGAGAGAAATACTATTCAAGCCAAATGATCACTTAGAGATATCTCCCATTGCGTTTTAAGATATCATGAAATATTTAGAAATATCTCCAAAGCATTTACAGATATCTTTAAATTAATTTGAGATATCTGTAAATAAACCATTTTGAAGATATCGTAATTACATATTGAGAGACTGAAAAATGAAATAGAGATATCTTAAATTGATTTACAGATAACCTAATGTTTTGTTAGCATGGTACATCAACCTGTCATTTTAGAAATATCTCTAAATAACTTCCTGCTCAGAAAATATTGGACGCACTATTCCATATTGGGGGGGGGGGGGCAAATCTTGTAGCACAGTAATAATGATAACAACGTGGGACACTTCGTAATATACGAAGTGTTTAAAACATCAGTCGCTGTATTAAAATTAAAACTTCACTGATTACTCTTTCAGTGAGGTTAAAATACGCACAAGTTGATTGCATTTGTTCTGCAATTGATACCCATACATTCTCCCATTTCCTCTGATCTTTTCTAATCAGCTCTATCGACTGCATATATGCAGGGATAAACACTGAGCTGCTTCTTGACAAACAACCTCTCATCCATTTTGGTGTTGGAATAACTATAGCGACAAAGTCAAAGTTCAGTTGATTTGAACTGTCAGCGACTGCAGTTTGAGCAGGGTGATTGCCGGTAGAAGGTATAAACTGCACAGCGACATGACAGCGATGATTGCCAGTCGCCTTGCCCGCCACTGTGGCGTATAAGTAGTATGTGAAATTTACCCACCACAGACCAAATTAACCTGCGTTTGTCGAGTGAGCGGGTGTTAAGTTTTGAACCCTGAATTTGTAATGTGCCTTAAACTGTAACTTTCAGAAATGTATTGCTATGTGGATTACAGTCAACCCTCTTTATACTGCCTGGAAAGGGCCAGGGGCAAAAACGGGCAATAAGCAAGGGTGGCGTTATAGTCAGGGTTCAAAAAAAAAGCACACACCCTTCTATATTTACAATAAATTCAAATGATTTTTTAAGTTATACAATTACGGTATCTCCAAGCAATTTTAATAAAACATTCATCTTTTTTAAAACTACAGTACTAGTTCTTAACACAACAGTAGGTATACTACTGACATTTTGTTATCTTTTCCCATCTGTATGAAACATACATGCTTCATTTTGGGGAGCAGTTTATACTTAAAAATAAATACATTAAAATAAGTAAATAAACAGTCATTTAGTGTCATCACCCAAACAACAATTCTATAAAAGCAAAGTGTAAGATTTTTATTTATTTATTTTTTACTGTACTGGTCATTTCAACTTTAGTGCTTGTGGCACGACATTAAGCCTGCTGAATACTATCCCTCTTTGAAGGATGCCATCTGTTTATTTCACAAAGCAATTTAAGCTCAATAGTATTCTTTAAAAAAAAGTTGAAAGTTGAATGTATACAGGCAAACACTTTTTTTAAAACTAAAAGTAAAAAAAAAAAAAAAAATTCTGCTGGTTACAAAACTCATGTTGTAGTTGAAGTCAGTCATTTGTGCAAAACTTGCACGTATACAAACAAACCTCTTACTGTACTTTTTTTATTTACTGTGGTTTATAAAAGTCACTTATTTTAGACTGCGTCAAGCCTTTTTCAGGTTAAACATATCGACCCGTTCCACCAAGGTAAGCCATTTGTTTCTATCCATTACAATGTCTCCAACTGTCCGTCAATTAACAGTATATGCCTCACTTAGGTGAGAAAACATTTGCGATGTCTTGCTGTCTTGCTTTCTTATTTTCAGATACATACATGCAGATTTATTTCTTTTGCTCTGGTGTTAAATGTAGGGTCGACTTTTTCTGTTTTGCTTTGGGAGCGGGAGTGTTGATGACATTGGTATGAACGTTCAGTTAACAGCTAATTAGGAAAGTGAGTCAAAGGTTAACTGCATAACTTAGTTGTTTTAATTGGCCATGATTACTTCGCTGGCACTACAACGAGGGAAACTACAATGCTTATATTTACATTTGCTTGGCTTTGGAAGTTGGCGGGTGAAGGACAGCGAGGTGGCGATATAACGTGTAAAGATAGCACTGTTTTTATATTGGTGACATTTCTTCAGAGAGAATAGCTGGCGGTATGCGCGGGTGGCGTTGTAACGTGGGACAACTGTAGTATGTCTAAAATCATTGTTTGACCTTCATTGACCCACATTCATATTCACTTTTACATTTTAAATGTTTTCCTTAGTGCTACTGTCACAAACTAAACCAAAACATAGCCTCAATGCACAGCTTTATCAGAAATTGACCCAATGACTGCTCTCTTTGTAAACAGCAGAACAAAAGTTTACATACCCAATGGAAATTTATAATTTCTAGAAATTTCTTGAAACCAAATAATTATAGGAAAAATCTTTTGTAGCAACATTTTAGCTTTTGTGGATGAGGAAAAAGTTTCAGCAATGTTTTTTTTTTTTTTTTTTTGTTGCAAAACTCCAAAAATACTAATTCAAAAGTAACCATACCCTGACAAAGAAAATGATATGAATAGCTAGCTGAGGCACGCTTAGCAACAATAACTTAGGGTATTTGTTAATGAGCTTTTGACATGATTCTTTAGTGACTGTTGACTATTCATCAACTCAAAATTGTTCCAGTTCATTCAAATTCTGAGGACTTTACTTGTGCACAACCTTCTTCAACTCGTACCAAAGATTCACAATCGGATTTAGATTGGGACTTTGACTAGGCCATTCCAGAACCTTGATTTTATTCTTCTTTCTTGATTTTTATTCTTCTTTAACCATTCTGAAGTAATTTGGTGTGTACTTTTGGTCATTGTCGTGTTGGAAAGTCCAGTTGCACTTTAAACCAAGTTTTATAGTAGTGGATTTCAGTTGATTGGCCAGTATGTTTTGGTATGCTATGGAATCCATTTTACCAATTTTTTGGAATTAAATTTCCTGTGGATCAAAGGGTATGAACACTTTTGACTTTGACTACAGCTGTGTGTGTGTGTATGCAGTGCCTTGCAAAAGTATTCAGGCCCCTGACCAATTCTCTCATATTACTGAATTACAAATGGTACATTGAAATTTTGTTCTGTTCGATATTTTATTTTAAAACACTTAAACTCAAAATCAATTATTGTAAGGTGACACTGGTTTTATGTTGGGAAATATTTTTAAGAAAAATAAAAAACTGAAATATCTTGCTTGCATAAGTATTCAACCCCTGTGCTGTGGAAGCTCCCAGTTTGCCCCGATGAAAGAAATTGCCCCAGCGAGGACACAATTACCTTACCATTGGCCTCCACCTGTGAACCATTACAGTTGCTGTCACATTTTCTGGATAAAAACCCCACTGGTGAAGGATCATGGGTAAGGCTGTGAAACTGAAGGAAAATGAAGACCAAAGAGCATCCTAAAGAAGTTAGAGATAAAGTGTGTGTGTGTGTGTGTGTGTGTGTGTGTGTGTGTGTGTGTGTGTGTATATATATAATACATACACACACACACACACACACACACACACACACACTGTAGAATCAGTCTTCCTAAAGAAGTAAAATACATTTTTTGGGGCACTGTATCTTTAAACTGCAGAATTGATACATAATGCCTACCTTGAAATCCCTTTCATTTAGGGACCTCTGTAGGTTAATACTTGCATGAAATTGTGTTCTGTGCGCTTTGATTCCATAGAGGAATTTCAGTGTTTTGCAATAAATTTAAGTTATGGGAACATGTCTTATCAATCACAGTAATCATTGAGGTACCACAATACTGCCTTAGAAAGAACATTAGTTATATACGTATATAAGTATATAGTGTATTATTTAAACCAATGTAAGTTTGGGTTTTATTATTGTTTGTAACTATGCTGTATAAGTGAGATGTATCATCTCAACAGGTTATTATATTTAAGTGGCAGGAAAATTTATGAAATGTGTTCAGTTTTATTTATTGATGCAACCTATTACTGTCACCCAGAAAATGTTACAAAACATGGGCTATTAATATGATGAATATTTCTTTACATTGTCAACATTAATATTTTTGTATCGTAAGATTTCCGTGAACCATCACTTTCTTATGGAGGCCATTTGTAAGAAGACATAAGGTTTCAAGGTTGCTACTTTGAACTGAAGCTTTGAGCTACAGAATTTCAAGGTTTATGGGAAACTAATGTTTAGTGAGAATTTCAATAACATTGTATACCAAGGGAAAAATAAAATCTACATACAAACATTACTAGTTGATTAATCTGTCAGACTGCATAATGCAAAATAAAACTTCTAGTAAATCTTTAAAGGACTATATATTAAATTATATTTATAGAATGGCAGCCTGTTCACGTTACGCAGTATTAGATCGGATCCCTATGTATGGAATTACTAAACCGCATATCAGAGATCAAGATGCCTTAAATAAATATAAAGTTTTAAAGAAAACAACATGTGAAGATCTCAGTGAGCTGGAGTTTTAAGGTCACATTTCCATGGTAACATTTGTATGTTTTTAAAAACAAGGGAATTCAACCCCTGACTTCAGTGTTTTTTTTTATTGGTATAATTCAGAACAGTAGTAGAAGATTAATATTATCTAATCCTTTTTAAGGACTCTGATCATGTGAACGATATAGTAATATTTGTAAACACGCTCATACTGGTGTGTTTTTGGGCCCATGGTCGGGTAAACAGGATAAACACACCTTATTTTATTGACTTACTGGGCCACCAGTACAGGTCGGAACCCTGGATTGAAATTCATTCCCTGATTGTTTTATATATCTTGTGACGCCACCGAGATGTGCATTTAGTTTTGAAAGGATTCAGACATTTTACAGCAGCACGCAGAAACAAACCGTCACAGGAACTTGTTTAGATAAGAAAGAAGTGGAAAAACACTGTAAATCCAATACATTTGGTTGTAATTATATTAGAATATATATATATATATAATCTCAAGAAATGAGTGGCTATCAACAGATGTTTCATGAACTAAATTTGAGTTATTACTGATCGTAATGAAATAATCAAGAGCAGTGTCCATTATTGCTTAGAAAGATCTCTGAGAGTAAATGCTTTTTGTGGCTTTGCAGTTGTACTGTGTTTGCTTATAAATAGTTAGCGTTTTGTAGTTAGCACTATTTATTCTGTTCTTGCTGTTTGTAAAACACTGCTTTGATAATAGGATATTCTGTGTATATGTTTACTGTTTATGTACAGAAATTGATAGACACACAATATTATAAACGTTTCCACTGTACAGAATTGCATTTCAAAATGGAAAGACAATTAGATGAATCATTGTTGGCATAAATAGTGTCATCTGATTCTAGTGAATCTGGATTTTATGACAGTGATTCATTTATATAATATAGGTGTTCTCAATATGTATTATTAAAATAAATGTATAGTCCTAACCTGTGTGTTGTGTGTTTTTGTTTAAAAAAAAAAAAAAAAAAAAAAAAAAAAAAACTCTAAATTCATAAAATCATTCAGTTGAAAGAATGTCTTGTATTTTGCCCATATTTAAAGGGAGTGTTGTAGGGACCTTCAGGTAACATAATAATGCTTTTGTACCCTTATCTCTTTGAAAACCCCAGATCTACTGAATAATAATAATAAAATAAATAAATAAATAAATAAATAAATAAAAATTACTTATCAAAACCTTTAATTGAACTAACAAGTAGCTTAATTAGGCCTTTTTAAAATTGTTCTCAGCTCCTAAAAAGTTGCAAATTTCAAATTACTTAAAGTCGGTGCTGCTTCATCCGAACTCCTCAAGAGAGGAACGATATCATGAATAAACAGCTGGCCCAATTTTTTTTGCATACTTCATTCAAATGTGGCTTCTAGTGCAGCTCTGGACAAGTCCAATGACAACAGTGATGTTGCTCAGATTTGTATGTGGATACAATGTTTGGAGAGTAAGTTAAATAAAAAAGAGGAATTTCTGGACCATGTAGGATTACACAGGCATACACAAGGGCAACATTTTTTCTGTGCACTAATTTCAATGAAAATTAATACATTAAACATATTGCCATGGGATTTACAGTCTATTTTATTTTAAAATAATAAAATATGGGTGCTCCTGAGTGGAGCTTCCGGGCTGGAGTGCCTTTACCGGATCACATGCCCTATAGCTTGGAGATCGCCGATTTGAATCAAAGTTAGGCCACTGCCGACCATGGATGGGAGTTACCAGAGGGGGGCGCACAATTAGCCAAGTGCTGCCCGGGCGGGGAAGTAGTTAGGTTGGCTGGGGAGTCCTTGGCTTACCACACACCAGCGACCCCTGTGGCTGGCCAGGCTCCTGCAGGCCTGCCTGTACGCAATTCAGAACTGCGTGGTGCTCCGATGCTGCAAGTTTTGAGATTGCTGTATGGCAGGCTTGCAGAATGAAGAAAAGCGGATTGTTGACAGCACTCGCTTCAGAGGAGGCGTGTTCTCGCCCTCGTCTCTCCCGAATTAGTGTGGGACGTTGCAGCAGTGAGCCGGGTTGGGTAATTTGTCAATCTTAATTTTTAATAATTTCACAAATCAATGGATTATGCGTGTCTAACTAAGTTATAAGAAGTTATAATTTTGTAGTTATTTTACTAGATTGCTGCATTTAAATGTCAGGTTCATGTATTAAGAAAGCAGTATCACTTATTTGCTCACTTACAAAAAACATAAATACCGGTAAAACTTAAGTTTAAAAGATCAGTCTGTGCGTTGCCAAAAGCTCACAGGCAGCCACTTCAAGGTTACTTTGTAACCAATAGAAGATCAGTTTCTTCCACAGTTAGCCAATCGGAAGTGATAGGGGTCGGGTGCCAGACTTCCGCAATTCAGTTTTCAGTAACCTGCGTGGCTCTCTAGAAATATATTTTTCTAGATATTTTCTATATCTAGAAATTATTATTATCAATTAAAATATATAATTTTGACTTGTAATTGCGGTAAAGGGGGGTCTTGCAGCCCTTGGAGTTTTTGGAGGGCCAGACCTGCGGCCCTCTGATTATTAGCTTAGGTTGCCCACCACTGTATTAGAGTGTCCTTAACCAAAAAAACAAAAAACTAATTTCAAGTCTTTAGTACTGAAAATAGATTTTTTTGATGTATTTCAAAGATAGAAATGCAAAGTCTGCTAAAAAAAAATTGTAAATAAAATCACAAAATACCTCAGGTGAACCAATGTATTGTAATCAATATTTTTATACAAAACTTTCAGGAAGTATTGTGAGGCCCCCCAGGTCCTAGAATAACACATTTTTATACATGTATCTCTTTAAAAACACTAAGCGAAATACATAATAATAACAAAATACCTGATGTTTCAAAATACTACTACTACTAATAATAGTGTTGAATAAAATGAGATATGTTTACTCCTTGTTTGTCTGTGAGATTTTACATATACAGTGGCTTGCAAAAGTATTCAGACCCCTGACCAATTCTCTCATATTACTAAATTACAAATGGTACATTGAAATTTTGTACTGTTTGATATTTTATTTTTAAACACTGAAACTCAGAATCAATTATTGTAAGGTGACATTGGTTTTATGTTGGGAAATATTTTTAAGAAAAATAAAAAAACTGAAATATCTTGCTTGCATAAGTATTCAAGCTCCCAGTTTGCACCGATGAAAGAAATTGCCCGAACGAGGACACTTGGGCCACTGTACCTTTTAAACTGCAGAATTGATGCATGAAGTTGCACGTAGTGCCTACCTTGAAATCCCCTTCATTTAAGGGACATCTGTAGGTTAGTACTTACATAAAATGGTGTTCTGTGCCCTTTTGATACCATAGAGGAATTTCAGTGTCTCACAGTATATTTAAGTTATAGCAACATGTCTCATCAATCACAATCATCAGCGAGGTACCTCATTATCTGCACTGCTTGCTAGTTAACATCATTAGAAATAAAATACTGTACCAGATCTGGGGGAAAAGTATGATTAC
The DNA here is from genome assembly GCF_017654505.1 of Polyodon spathula. Taxonomy (NCBI): domain Eukaryota; kingdom Metazoa; phylum Chordata; class Actinopteri; order Acipenseriformes; family Polyodontidae; genus Polyodon; species Polyodon spathula. The sequence goes on from NC_054535.1 coordinate 65,823,719, forward strand.
AAACACAGTTATTATAGAAAACCTGTTTGCTGAAATTGTAGTTACAATGCTATATTGTTCAATTACAATTATTCTGTAGTAATCACAATAAAATTATACTTACAATTACATTTCAAAGTAACATACATAGCTTTACTGTTTATTGTACCAAGCAGTAATCACAGGTACAAATACAGAAACACACTGTTGTAACATTTTTTTTCAAACACATGGGGTCACTAAAAGTGGCTGAAGATACAAGAAGAATGTCCGCTCAATTTAAAACACAACATGGAACTGAATGATTATGCTTGGAAACGTGTGTAGTTGAACAGTAATTGATCAATTATATGATAATTACAAATACAATTACCCAGGTGTGCCAAAGTTCAATTTACAATTGTTTTGTAATTTCAATTCATTACAAATTATACTGTCACTTTGTAATTGACAGTATAATTTTTCTTCTTCTTCTTCTTATCAACAATGTATTAATAGCTGATTGTTAATTATTTTTACCAAAAAATATGCTGCTTATTGTTGCATTTTTAATTCTATGTACCGTATTTCTTCGAATTTGAGGCACAGCCCAAATTTCCCACCCTCAATTTGAGGAAAAAGTTAAACATCAAATAAAGATGCATTACAAAGATTACAACATCAGTTACGCATTTAAGAAAACGACATGTGGAGGGAGTTTGTGGCCGTCTGCTGTCACACAGCATTACAGTCACGCGCTGCTTCTCATTTCCAGTCTGCTGTCACACAGAGCATTGCAGTCATGCACTGCTTCTCATTTCCAGTCTGCTGTCACACAAAGTATTACAGTCATGCACTGCTTCTCACTTCGTCGTGATTACTTGCACCAGTTTTTCTCCTTTTTTGTGAACTGCTATATGCTTGGCATGTTGAAAAATGCTGGGGTCTGATCATTTCCGATCTGTCCAAGCTTGTACTGTTTGTTAGAGCTGAGCCTTCTAGCAAAAAACTCAAATTGTAAAAGCATCTTTTCGAGTTTCTTAGGAAGCCAGTGTCGCTTCTTGGAAAATGGCTGCCTGTATGTCATGGATGATTTGAGATTGGGCAGTGATGTTTTTGTTAGTCTTTTCTTGGCAGTTAGTCACATTGCTGTTTGTGTACTTAGCAGTTGTGTCTTTTGTTGGCGATTTCAATACACATCAGTATACTCGAATTTAAGAATTTTGAGAAGAACAATTGTTTTAAAAAGATCATCTTAAAGGGCACATAAGGACCATGTTCCCATGTGTTGCGGATACATGGGAAGCCATCTTGAGCCAGGGAATGCATTTAAAAGTTAAATGTTGTCAAAATGTAAAAAATAAAATAAAAAAATGTTAAAAACAGTACACACACCTTACGTAAACAGTTGAATCAATACATGGGAACATGTAACACAATAAAATAAAAAAAGTCCTTATGTGCCCTTTTAAATTCAAAGGAATACAGTACATATCTTTTTGTGTGTCCATGTGGCAATTGTGTAACCTGGAGAATCCATGATTTTATGCATGGAAATGAGTATATATGTTAACTTTGAAGTTCAGGGGGCGTGAACCAAGGCTTTGCTATTTCCTAATTACACCTGTCTATCATCATTGACTCCCTATTTAAACGCCGTCACAGCTCAGCTCTTTCTCTTGTGTTAGCGTTTTTCATCCTCCTCCCTCCTCCTCCTCACTTTTTTTTTCCATATGCCGCTTGCCTCTGTGTCGGTCCCCTCTGGGAGGATAGTGATTCTCACGTCCCTGACCTAGAGTTCCCATAACTCCACAGGTTCTTTGTCCAGTCAGAAGGGACCACCGGCCACACAATTCTTTCACAGCTCTTGTGCTTTGTCTTCCTTTATAAAAGAAGGCTCTGTCTTACCTCCTCCTTTGTCCTCCTGGGATGTGGCCCTCATACTCTTAGTACTCGAGTCCAGTTATTAACAATTTCTTGCAGATTCTCTTTTCTTCCTTACGTCAAGGCTTCGTGTGAGCCATTTCGTCCTCCGAGTGTCGACTCCAGTCACTAACTGGGACCCAGTCGCGAGGCAGAGTCTATAACGACTCATAGGACTCTGTTTTCAGGGGCCCGAAGGCCGATGGAGCCAGACTCGACTCCATAGGGAAGGCTGTCTCGGTTGGAGTCTGGCCTGTCCATTTTTCTCTATCTCTCCTGTTCTAGAGACCGAGCCTTGAATCCTAAGTTTCAAAACACTCCCTTCGTCTCGCAGCTCTGGTTGCCCCCCCCAAAAAAAGCAAAAGGCATGGGAGGGTAGGTAGTAATTAGTTTTATAATTGTCTGCAGTTTTCAGATTTATTGTGCATGGTTCACGTGTTGCTATGCCATAGCACTGAAACACAAGTTGTCTGGACTCTCAAACAACACAAACAAACCGTGAGATGAAACCCACAGTCTAATTGGAATAAGAGTCTTAAGGGGGATGCATTACCTTTGGTGTGGTACATGCTAGGAACCGCAAATTAGGCACCTGGTAACAAAATGAGCATTGATTATTTCTGTATGAAATAATTTAATGTACCTGTTAACTATTTCATTACCAATGGTTTTTAAACAGTGTTTGAATTGGATTGACAAAAATTGATTATAAAGATGCAACATAAAAATAAAAAGTGCAGTGTAATGAAACAGGTTGTTTTTAGAGTTAACAAAAATGAACTAAACATATGCCACGTGTGCAGTAAAAGAGAATAAGGGAATTTTAAACAAGATTTAATCTTCAATTAAAACTATTGCTGAATATAGTGTTGTCAGGTACACATTTGATCTAAAACTTTTATGCTAATAAATATTTACTAGTAGGGTGCTAGGTTCCGTTTAATTTATTAAGCATTTCAGCTTTTTGAAATATAGTTTTAGATGTTAAAATAAAAACATTTTGAGAGAGTGCTATTACTTATTTTTAAATAAATAGATTTCTATAAATTACTGCATATATGCCTATAAATAGGTCTTCTCATTTTCTACTTCCTTAGAAAATGCAATTGATACCTGCTAAGCCATTTGTACATCTCGATTACAACAGAGAAATGCGTTAATAGTAAAATTGATTTAATTTACAGTTTTTTTTTAACTGAATGGGCTTACTTTTTCATGTCAATGCAGATCTGACTCATCTTTATGAATGTAAATAGTTACTCATAACGATTACAATAGTGTGTCCAGCAAAATTAATTTTCATTATAGCTTTAATAAAGATTTGTCACTTATTAACATTTCTTGGAAACGTGTTGTCTTTCCAAAAGGAGACTCCACCCATCAGTCACATAGGTTACCAGTTTAACCAGTTAAATAGGTCTCTCTGTCCACAAACCCCTGTCGTTTATTTTTGTTTGGCCTTCATCCTGCAGCTTGCCTTGTCTAGGGTGAAGGTGGCCCCAAGTGCCACTTGTCCTGCCCGCTGGCCGAGTCATTCTTAATCACTGCATTGCATTCATCTTAGCTCGGCCAGCATAGGGATGGCTATCGAACTCCAATGGATAAGGCCATGGGCCAAATTATAAATGTGAATGTATTATGTATCTGTGGGCTGTCATGTTCATGTCGGGCATAACTGTTTTCCAATTGTTCATGTGCCCATCAGGCATATCTTTTGCAATCAACAAATTGTTACTTTCTTACTACTGTCTCCTTTCTGAAATGTACATTCTGCTTGTAAATGAAAAATGAAGGAATGGCCTATTTAAAAGCCCATTATTCTGATTGACAGGAAAAAATAACTAAATTACTAAATTAAGCCCTGCATATACTTACATGTATAAAGACAGTGAAGCAATATCAAATAATAATAGCATGGGCTGTACGATAATGGTCTGTTTTGATTAGAAAGTGAGCAGTAATTGCATTATTACTGAAATGTTATGCAGTCTAATTATTCAAACAGTGCTAAAATCCAAATTGCTAATTTATCCCACTTACTGTATATAAGAGACACGAACTAGTTATGTTCACACCAAACTGACTTTATTCCAAGTACAGTACCACGTTAATTCAAAAAAATGTTTGTGACATTTTTAGGACGGGCAGCAGTAGGGGAAAAAATAAAACCAAAAATTAAACATAAAATGCAATCTTCTCTATTAAAAAAAATCTTATAAGAAAAGCAGTTGCAAAGTAAACTGACATCTCCCTCGGTATAGAGGGTGCAAACTACAAAAATTTAAATGTAAATGACATTAACTTGTTGAATCTGGCATCCATCCTGTGTCAGTTGTGATCATCTCAGTAGTCAGACGGTGTTATGTTTTCAGCCCGAGTTTTATAGCATTTGCTAGCACTACTAAAGTGTGGAATGTGTCCACCTAGTGATTGACTGATTTATTGTCAATTGACCCCTGGCCACATGGTATAGAGAGTGTGTACGAGTGTGCAGCGGAGTTGAGAGAAAAGACGAGGGAGAGAGCGACAAGGACACAGAGCAGTGTGTAGTGTTCTCTGTTTATGCACTGGCATAGCCAAAGTTTAGATGCTGTGTTTATTTTGCATGATGTTGTCTTTTTTTCTTTTCTTCATTGAGATACAGTCGACTCCTCATAATTGCATACAACTGGGGGGAGGGGGGTAAAACTCCACCGATTTAAAGCTGACAAAAACTGATTGCAGACTAGGAGACTAGGCTAACCCACATATACTGCGGGAAAAAAAAAAACTATCATATGGACTGAAAACCATTTGCCTTCATAAAGGCTTGTGTACAGTACAGTATTTTTTATTTAAAGTAACTTAAAGTAGCCTACTGTGTACACCTTCAGAAAAAAACCCCAAAACCACACCAATGAAATACAGGTACGTTAGTGCTACTGCAAGCTCAGTGCACACGCAAGTGTATTCTCTGACAACGCAGGACACATTGACATTATCTTATTTTTTTCCCCGCTGCCAAACCATTGCAATAACAAGAGCACATTGACAGAACACGTGGACTTAATTATGTAGTTAGCCGAAATAAAATGTATTGTACAACCGAGTTCAGGACCACACAGTTTCATGCAATTAAGCGAATTATGCATTTGGACGATATGCATTTGACCAAATCATATAATCATAAAAACAATGCATTAAAAAACAGGACCAGTTGCATGCTATGCAATTAAAAGATGTATAAGAACAATAGAAAGTTTACAAACGAGAGGAGGCCATTTGGCCCTTCTTGCTCGTTTGGTTGTTAGTAGCTTATTGATCCCAGAATCTCATCAAGCAGCTTCTTGAAGGATCCCAGGGTGTCAGCTTCAACAACATTACTGGGGAGTTGGTTACAGACCCTCACGATTCTATGTGTAAAAAAAGTGCCTCCTGTTTTCTGTTCTGAACGCCCCTTTGTCTAATCTCCATTTGTGACCCCTGGTCCTTGTTTCTTTTTTCAGGCTGAAAAAGTCCCTAGGGTTGACATTGTCAATACTGTTTAGAATTTTGAAAGCTTAAATCAGATCTCAGCGTAGTCTTCTTTGTTCAAGACTGAATAGATTAAATTATTTTAGCCTGTCTGCGTATGACATGCCTTTTAAACCCGGAAAAATTCTGGTCGCTCTTCTTTGCACTCTTTCTAGAGCAGTGATATACTTTTTATAGCGAGGTGACCAGAACTGAACACGATATTCAAGATGAGGTCTTACTAGTGCATTGTACAGTTTTAACATTACTTCCCGTGATTTAAATTCAACACTTTTCACAATATATCTGAGCATCTTGTTAGCCTTTTTTATAGCTTCCCCACATTGTCTAGATGAAGACATTTCTAAGCCAACAAAAACCCCTAGGTCTTTTTCAATGATTCCTTCTTCAATTTCAATATCTCCCATATGATATTTGTAATGCACATTTTTATTTCCTGCATGCAGTACCTTAAACTTTTCTCTATTAACCCTTTGCAGTCCATTTATTCAACGCCTGTCAGGCACATCAGGGCCAATTTATTTTCACATGCACTGTTTAATCTGGAAAGGGAAAATCGTAATATCAGACCTAGTCCGACATAGGACCGCAAAGGGTTAAATGTCATTTGCCATGTGTCTGTCCAGTTCTGAATCTCGTCTAGATCATTTTGAATGACCTTTGCTGCTACAACAGTGTTTGCCACTCCTCCTATTTTATGTCGTCTGCAAATTTAACAAGTTTGCTTACTATACCAAAATCTTAGTCATTAATGTAGATTAGGAATAGCAGAGGACCTAATACTGATCCCTGTGGTACTCCACTGGTTACCTTACTCCATTCTGAGGTTTCTTCTCTAATCAGTACTTTCTGTTTTCTACTTGTTAACCACTCCCTAATCCATGTACCTGTGTTTCCCTGAATCCTAACTGCGTTCAGTTTGAGAATTAATGTTTTATGCAGGACTTTGTCAAAAGCTTTCTGGAAATCTAAATATACCATGTCATGTGCTTTGCAATTATCCACTATCAATGTTGATCGATGTTGCATCCTCAAAAAAATTAAGCAAGTTAGTTAGACACGATCACCCTTTCCTAAAACCATGCAATTATCTAGTATGCAAATAAGAGTCGACTGTATTGTGAAATTTTGGGTATAGCTTTGTAGGACATATTCCCTGAATGTGATAATACATGAGCGTGTATTAGTGATATATAATGAAGCAAACTGCTGTGTCTTAAGAAAAAGGGCCCTTTGGTTCCTGGCAGAAATACTGAACTGATGATGATCAGGGCTAGGAGGGGGGCATCTGGACTGGGTGAGGCTGAAAGGACAGTGAAAAGACTGCAAAACTGCAAACACAAGCGGTTTGGTGCAAGGAAGACAAGGTATAGATGTCAACAAGTCCCATCTGCAACAATAAGTTGTTGGATGAAAGGAAGCAGACAAAGGACAAATCTTGAAGATTTGTGAATTTAAAGCAAGATACACAAATTATCTCATGAAAGTGGCAGCTCAGCAGAGGAAAATGTCTATAAAAATCCAAGCAAAATTGAACATTTTGCACTCCACATCGAATGCTAAACAAGGTGCTGTCACTCTGCTGAGTAAAGCTGCAACTCCAGGACTCAAATGGAACCAAGACGGGTCTCTGCCTGAAAACTGTCCCAAGACGAGGAAGCAAGCTGCAAGCGAGTCAACGACCACAAGCAACGAGACTGCTGTAAAAACTTACAGAGACTGTTATCGGACAAACCAGTCTGGGTCTGCTGTACACCTAATACCACAGTTTCCAAAAGAAACTGCCCTGCTACTGGCATAGCTAAAGATTCAGCGAAGAGGACAGAGCGGACGGGCGCTGTTGTGGATCCTATACCGAGGACTGAAGACTTTGTTGCAGCTGTTTGTTGATTTTGTCGAGAATTGAAAGCTTTGCTGCCAAGTTTGATCCAAAGTGGGATTGAAGACGTCGCTGCTGACAGGAGAGTTTTGTACTCGACACTTCAACAGATTGAGTTTCCAATTCCAGTTGCATTTTCCTTTCATTGAACTAAATTAATTAATTGTAACACATTCACATAGAATTGAACTGTTAATTATTTAGTTTGCACACTTTTTGTGTGAAATAACTTTTAGTGAAACTTGATGAAGTAATTATAAGTAATCTACCTCATATTGTTGTATGAAGAATTTCTTTCAAAGTAAACTTGCCGTGTACTTAATCTATACAGTGCCTATAGAAAGTTTACACAACCCTTTCAAAATGTTCACCTTTTGTTGCCTTATAGTTTGAAATTAAAATGCATTAAAAGTGTTTTTTTCATGTATCTACACATCATACCCCACAACTTCCAAGTGAAAAAAATATTCTAGAAATTTGCAGAAAATTAATTAAATAAAAACTGAAAAAGTTTGGTTGGATAAGTGTCCACCCCCCTTGTAATAGCATTCCTAAATTAGCTCAGGTGTAACTAATCGCCTTCAAAATCACACACCAAGTTAAGTGGCCTCCACCAATGTTAAATTGTAGTGATTCACATGGTTTCAGGATAAATTCAGTAGTTCATGTAGGTTCCCTCTGCTGGGTAGTGCATTTCAAAGCAAAGACACAACCATGAGCACCAAGGTGCTTTCAAAAGAACTCGGAACAAAGTTGTTGAAAGGCACAGATCGGGACTGGTATAAAAAAAAATATCAAAGGCCTTGAATATCCCTTGGAGCACGGCCAAGACGAGTATTAAGAAGTGAAAGGTTTATGGCACCACCAAGAACTTGCCTAGATCAGGCTGTAACCCTCCAAACTGGATGACCGAGCAAGAAGGAGACTGATCAAAGAGGCTACCAAGAGGTCAATGCCAACACTGTTCAAAGTGTGCATGTGACAACAATATCCCAAGAATTCCACTAATCTGTGTTGTATGGTAGGATGGCAAGAAGGAAGCTATTACTCAAGCAAGCCAACCTTGAATCCTGTTTGAAGTATGCAAAAAAAGAAAACCACTCTGGAGATTCTGTAGCCATGTGACAAAGTTTTGTGGTCTGACAAAACTAAAATGGAACTATTTGGCCTAAATGCAAAGCGTTATGTTTGGCACAAACCCAACACAGTGCATCACCTAAAGAACACCATCCCTATTGTGAAGCATGGTGGTGGCAGCATCATGTTATGGGGATGTTTCTCATCGGCAGGGACTGGGGCACTTGTTAGGATAGAAGGGAAAATGAATGGAGTAAAGTATAGAGAAGTCTTTGAGGAAAACCTGCTATCCTCTGCAAGAAAGATGAAATTGGGACAGAAGTTCACCTTTCAGCATGACAACGACCCAAAGCACACAGCCAAAGCTACACTGGAGTGGCTAAGGAACAAAAAGGTAAATGTCCTTGAGTGGCCCAGTCAGAGCCTAAATCCAATCAAAAATTTGTGGCATGACTTGAAGTCTGCTGTCCATCAATGCTCCCAAGGAACTTGACAGAGCTTGAACAGTTTTGTAAAGAATGGTCATACTTTGCCAAATCTAGGTGTGCAAAGTTGATAAAGACCTATCCCAACAGATTCACAGCTGTAATTGCTGCCAAAGGTGCTTCCACCAAGTATTAACTTAGGGGGGGTGGGGACTTATCCAATTATGATCTTTCAGTTTTGTGTTTTTAATATATAATTCTTTTCTCAATAAAAACTTTTTTCCCCTTAACTGTGTGGAGTATGGTAGGTAGATAAGTGGAAAAAAATCCTCATTTAAATGCATGAAACCCTGAGGCATTGACACAACAAAATGAAAAAAGTTCAAGGGGGTGTAGACTTTCTGTAGGCACTGTATACCATTAATAAGCTTAATGTGATATATTCTAAGATTGTCTGCATCATCTCAGTTGAAGCTGTGTGCTTGGATGTGGGCGGATGTGTGTGTGAGCAAGCTACTACGTCACAGAACTTCTTGCTTGCTTGCTTGCTTGCCGGTGTGTGAGGAGACAAGCGTTGTCATATTTCAGTTGCCTGCTAGTCAAGTTAAGGTAGTGAGAGTTTTGAATTGTGTTTGTGCTTAGAGACTAAGATTTACTTTATGACTTTTCTGATTTCTTTTTATTATGTGTACTTAATAAAATACTACTATTGATTAACCATTTCTTGTGTCTGCGCGTGAATTTGTATTCATAGTAAATCCTCGTCAATTTAAATATTTTTTGTAACTAATCAACGCAGATAAATATTAAATGATCAGTTAGTGAATTGTTCATATAGCTTCCCGCTGGCCTTTTATCAAGATTTTTAGAAGTACTCTTTTTCACACCGCAGTCTGGTAGACAAGAGAAATCAATCAATCAATCAATTATGTTTTAATCAATCAGAGCCTACAGGTGTGATTAATCGATTAAACCCCCTAATATATCTAAAGTGCATGGTATATGAATGAAGCCCAAGCTCAAATGAAAATACAGTTGCAAGCATTCAGATCTGTCTGTATTGCCATTAAAAATGCATTGTGTACAGGAACTACTACAACAAAGTTGTAATTATGAAAGTGCTTTTTATAATGCTCTTGAATTTTCAAAGTTGATCCCAAAATGTACATTTAATTTGGATTTTGTCTTGATTTTTTTACCCTGCTCGTAAATGCATCTTATACCCTTTTTTCCCCACTGATACAGCACCACAGAATTCTGCTTAACTTTCCACAGCAGTGTCTGGGTCGGGCCAGCTTGAATCTGGAAGATGGATCCTCCAGTAATTGAATGATGTCAGTGTATTGGTGTTTACCAATTTAAAAATTTGTTTTTGTTTGCCTTTTTTAGCACTGCAATGATAACACCCACAACTGTCAGTCTGACATGAATATTGTAGGAGCGTGGAAGAGAGGTTACACTGGTAAGAATGTTGTGGTCACCATTCTAGATGACGGGATTGAGCGGAACCACCCAGACCTAATTGAGAATTATGTAAGTTATTGTCTTTGGTCAACCACACTGGCTCAGGACTCAAAACTAAAAGTTACTGGTGTATTTGAGTTGTCATAGAGTAGTAAATTATGTTGTGGCAAATCACCAAAACCGTTCTCTGTAATTAGAAATACTGCTTTTCTGTTTCAGATTTGAGGGAGTATAGTATTTTACAGAAATGTATCACTCATTGCTTTTTATTTTTTCAGTTAAGAGGAGCTAACTATGTAAATAAGTAGTAAATCTAGTAGAAGTTGTGCCATATTATATTCATTGCATAATACATTATTTGCCTCGGTTCACCAGTAAACCAACTCAAATTTAATTTGCCAGTTAACATCTGCATTGTTTTAATAATTTGAAGAAGTGATGCAGAATGTACAAGTGTAACAGAAAATCTAAATGTTAACTTCCCTCAGTGTTTGATGTGCACGTCAAATTTTAAGGCACTTTTCAGAAATGTATTTGAGATTAAATATTTGCTTGAATGCTGGAATAGATTTAAGTTGTGTTGAAAATGCCCCTTTATTTATTTAACATCCCAATATCCCACATGCAATATGAAAAAAAAAAAAAAAAAAAAAAGTTTTAAAGTAAAAGGAAAATATGAAGTGTTGTTTTTATTTATTTATTTATTTATTTATTTATTTTTAATACCATCATTTTTGACCTTACTGATTTAAACTATCATTACAAGTTGTGTTACTTACGTGCTGTGATCTGCCTAATTCACCACAAATTCATCCCTCATAACTGCTTGCCAAAATGTGATGTTAAGTGATTTCTACCACAGTGGAGTAATTTATGGACATCATTTCATTGCTAGATAATGTGTTTTAAGGTTATTGATTTGGCCCACATCATTTCAAATGTATTGTGTTAAGTACCCTGATGTTCTGCAGTTCAGTTTTTAGAACACAGATGTCAATTTCCTTAATTTGCTTATTGCAGGACTCACAGGCCAGCTTTGATGTCAATGGTAATGATTATGACCCAATGCCTCGATATGACGCCAGCAATGAAAACAAGTAAGACAAGGCACTGTTTCTGTACTTTTGTTCCATAACTAACCTTTTTATTGTTTTTGTTTTTTACATTTTGTCTTTGTTTCCAGGCATGTCAATTTAATACTTTATTATTGCTATTATGAAAATTAAGTTGATGCAAATATAATAGGAATAATATATATATAATAATTTATATAAGTATATCTAATTTATTTATAGTGAAACTTGGTAAGGTCATAGACACACTTTCTTGAGGTTGTCAGAATTTAGGACTTCCTAGTTTTGGTGAACCCTTGAGTGCATTTGTTATGAGATTGCAGGTCTTGGGGACTTACTTTTTCATGGAATTGGCTCTTGTGATATGTTATTTATATCCTTAGTGGTTGGTGTTAAGTTACTTAGATACCTTGTTTTTGTAGTGTGTACCAAATATTGGGCCCTCTTAATATAAGAAGGATATTAATTGTATTCATACCAGTGTTTAATTTGTATTTTTTGTTGTTTCTCAAATTTAACAGGGAGTGCAATACATTTGAATTGTTTCTGTCTTTATTTATGCCTGCATTTATATATTTATTAATGTAGAAATATTGAGGATTTATTTTGTCATTGTAACCATAGGTTTTCTGATGTGTATTTAGAAGTTATTTCACAGATGTATTACATGCGGTGGATGTAGGTCATGGTGCATTACTAAAATAGATAACTGTGGAGGGCTCCAGACACCAGTGTTCTTGATCCTTTAAACTTTTATGGTATACCTTTTTTCTTTCTCTTTTCAGTCTTAAGTACATGTTACTGTTATTTCCCTCTTTTAAAAAATAAAAATAAAATTAAAAAAAGCAACCCAAAAATCATTGTCAAGCCCTGGTTTTGACTATGTAAATACTATGGTATGTAGGAGAGGAGCCAGAAATGTATACTGGCACTATGCGACTTGGCAGCACAATGCATGATGCAGGCCTGCACTGGAATGTTTGCTGTGATCCCCTGAAGACAACAGTCAGCTGTGAATGAAGTTGTTATTGTTATGCGAGACATCTCACCTTGACTTTTGTGGCCAGCGGCATGATGCATCTTAACTCTTGTACCAGCTTTACCTGTGAACATAGCTCCTTAAACATACATTTAGAAAATCTGTTCTGGCTCATAAAGTACATAGAGCTAATAAAATAATTCCTCTTAATCTTGCCCAATATGTATTGCCTTCACTTTCCTGTATGAAAGATGTAAACATTATGTTAAATGTGTATTTGAAGCAATTTGTTAGTCATGAAAGAATGCATTCAACATTGAAAATACATGAGTTGTTTTTGGGAGTTTGTGTTCTTGTAAAGGAAAAGGAATATTTTGTTTTGTTATACTATGACTCTTCTTGAGCATATTTTGTTTTTAAAGATATATTTCTCCAGAGCTCAATCTACCAGAAACTTCAAACATTGGCCTATCTCCCAGTACCACTGCTTCACCTTTTGATGTTGAATGATGTGAACCAGAAGAACTAACGTATTCACAAGGAGTCATTGATACATTCTTTATATTATTAATTTCAAAAATACCATTTAAAAAAATAATAAAATCACATTCACTGTAATTGTGTGTGTGTGTGTGTGTGTGTGTGTGTGTGTGTGTGTGTGTGTGTGTGTGTGTGTGTGTGTTTCAAATACAGAAGTGTGAGACCTCCAACATGATGGCAGCATGTAACTAAGGTTTACTGGAATTATTTTGTTGGTTTTGTGTACTTTGAAAATTGGCTTCAGGTGAAGATCATGGTGAGACTGAAGTGGTTGGATGGGGGGTGGAAGGGTTGTTCTTGGCACTGTGCCTGCCAGGAGCCAGTAACATTGTTCATCACCTTTTCAAGAGCAGCACTGTTACTCTTCATTTTCTTTTACCATAAGAACAGATGTGCAGTTGAACTGTAAACTAGCTGTATTTTGACTGCATTCCTTTTATAGATATTTCTGCAGGTAATTGAAATCAATCATTGCAGTAATAAGAGGAAAATCCATAACTGTTCAAATACAGAGAAATGCATAAATATACAGTTATATTTATATATAAAAATAAGTAAAAATACATAATACATTAAATACAGTGGAAAGTGCATAATACGTGAAATAGTAGCTGCAACACAGCAGCTAATAGCAGGTATCAGGCTTAAAGAACATGGATTTTTGGGTTTTGAGAATTGATTTAAAGTGAGCGATGGTGGGAGCATCATGCACCAAAGCTGGGAGAGTTCCAAAGAGTCAGAGCCATGAAGCTAAATGAGCGTTGTCCAAGTGTGGTGCACTTTTGCTTGGAGATAACAAGCAGACCAGAGCCGGAGGACCTCAGCTTGTGGTCAGGGACATAGCTGGTCAGCAGGTTGAGGATGTACTCTGGACCTGTGTGATGAAGGGCATTATAGGTGAGCAAAAGAGTTTTGAAAACAATCCTGAACTTTATAGTTAGCCAGTGCAGCTGGGCAAGACGGGGGGTGATGTGATCACATTTTGTATATCTGGTAAGGGTCCTGGCAGCAGCATTCTGAACTAGCTGCAGTCTGTTTATGATGCATGCCAGAAAACCACCATATAGAGAGTTGCAGTAGTAGAGTCGAGAGGAGACAAATGCATGACAAAGTATCTCCACATCTGGGAGGAAAAGGTAGGGAAGGACTTTGGAGAGGAGGAGATGTGGGGATCAAAGGAGAGGTTGCTGTCAAGAAGTACACCAAGGCTTTGTACTGTGGGGGAAGGCAGCAGCAGACAGTTTGAAGTTCAGGGCAGCTATATTTAGATTATTAAGTTGAGTTTTAGATCCTACTAGAAGGAGTTCAGATTTGTTATTTGTAGAAAATTGCAAGACGTCCAGGCCTCTGTGTCTTGAATGCAAGCGGAGAGCCGGACCATGGCAGAGGGGCTACCAGGGTCGAGTTTTGAGTAGAGCTGGGTGTCGTCAGCATAGGAGTGAAACATGAGGCTGTGTTGGCGGATGAGGTGACCCAAGGGAAGCAAATAGATAGGAAGGGGCCCAAGAACAGATCCTTGGGGGACACCACAAGTGACTGGGTTTGCAACACCACTGCGCCCGGATAGGTAAGAGGACATCCTGGAGAGACAGGTTCCAGAGATTCCAGCATACTTCCTAAGGTGATCAAGAAGAATGCCATGATCTATGGTGTCAAAAGCAGCTGTTAGGTCAAGGAGGACGCACAGAGGGAGCACCAGCATCATCATTGAGCAGGAGGTCATTCACAATCCAGAGCAGAGCAGAGCAGTTTCAGTACTGTGATGTGGCCAGAAACCAGACTGTAGAGATTCAAGCAGATTGTTGTCTGTGAGGTGTTTCATCAGCTGACTGGCTACAGCCCTTTCGAGAGTTTTTGAGAGAAAAGGGAGATTGGAGATGGGATGGAAATTAGATATGTCAGCTGGGTCAAGGGAGGGTTTTTTGAGTACCGGCGTAACTCTGGCAAGCTTGAGGGCAGCAGGAACTGAGCCAGAGTCTAGGGACAGGTTGAGAGTGCGCATAATGGAGGGAGCAAGATCAGAGGTACAGTGACGGGCAGTGTTAGTCAGCCAGGGGTCCAGGGGGCATGTGGCAGTAGTTGATTTCAACAGCAAGCTGGAAAAATCATCAATGGAGAGAGGGAAGGAGGAGGAGAGGGCAGATCTTCAGTGGAATTTTCAGCTCTGTACTTTACCTGTAATGGGATTAGTTAGATTGCACTTAATGTTTGCTCATGCAGTCACTGTCTTGTCTCTGCAACAACAACAAAAGTAGTGTAGCAAAGTGCTCGTCATTACAACCTCAAGCTCTGATATTTTTTGTTACACTACCAACATCTGAAAAGATAGCAAAAAACATACAGAGCTAATATTTTCAACATTGATTTACAAGTCTGAAAATGTCATTAATCACGCAACACTTTTAGGTTCAGTACTTGCCCTATTCTGTTGTGACTTATTGTTTGACTTTACATCACAGCAGAAGCCACCTCTAGCTGCATGTGGTCTTCAATGTTCTTTTTATTTAACTCTTAACATTCTGGATACAGTGGTAGACAGACCTCCATCAATTTTCATAATAACAGAGCCTACTCGGTAGCCTTTGTTATATAAATAAATGTGAATTGTAATAAAGAAGCAATGTATTCCATACATACCCATTGCAGAGAGGCTGACTCATCAAATTAAATTAAAGTACTGTAATTGATCCCTGGAAGGTAAAGATTGAAGAAAGAAAGAGAATGGGTTGTATGCATTGTGCAGTTCATCCCTTAAAACACACGTCATTACACATAATAAACATAAAATAAGTAATTCTGTGTAAGATGGGTTTTCAAGCAGTCTCCAGTGGTAGCTGTAGAGTGTGTACTTACTCATTATACCCTAAATTGCCTGTAATGCCCTCCTACGGGTATTGCTTTTGTTATCCTTTTCTGTTATGTCTCTTTTTTGTTTATTGCTTGCATTTGTGGTTTCCTAAAACCCTTCTAAAGAGTAAGTAGCAGGGTTTTAAAAATATATAGTGTTACACATCTCCACATGTTGCTAAGCTGTTTAAGTAACTTACCTGTAATGTTTCTTTTCATTGTTAACATCCTGACAACTTTTAACATTTACAGTTTTAAAGTCTGTTTGAAAGCTCTTTTAAAATTGGCCACTCTAATGCACAGATAGTGTCAGGATTATTGTCCACATTGTCAGACAGGTGACAGCAATAACGATCCATGATGTGGTATGGAACAGAAAAGCCAGAGCACTTGTTATGTGTGTGGTTTTAAGTGATTTAGAGGACAGATCTCAAACCCCAGTGCGCACTAGAGCGGCTATTTTGGGGAAAAAAAAAAAAAAAAAAGCTTTGAAACAGACTTTAAAGTTATATGTGTAAAAAGTTGTCAGGATGTTAACAATGAAAATAGAAATTAGAGCTGCATTATTTAAACAATTGTATCAACACATGGGGACATATAGCACTATATTTTGGAACCCTGCTACTTACTCTTTAAACAAGTAATTATCATATTTTACTGTAAACCTTGTCCGTTTTAGTGTCTTGTGCACATTTTGGGTGACAGAGCCACACAGTTGACACTTCAAGATATCAGAATGTGATGTCGGAAACAGAAAATGATACATAAATTTAATCTAAACACGAATACATTAAGATAACTTTGATATCACGTTGATAAATATGTGAGCAGGAGCGAGGAGAACGGTTGTAGAGGAGGTAATTTAAAAAGAAAAGAATTGACAATTGCTAAGCGTGCTGACTTTTAAACCTTTGCTTATAGATTCTCTGCATTGAAGTGATTTCAGTGCTGCGTTTTTAAACAGCGGCCGCTTGAGTTAGAGACATGCTCGTTATTTTTATTTTTAACCTCCATAATTAATAAAAATAAAGAGAAGAAATTCTGACATTTGAGTTTTTGTGTGATGGCGGACATCTGAAACGCTAACAGTTTAAGGATCACTGAGGTCGATGCGTGTGATTTGTAGAACTTGAGAAGAGGATTTGATTAAGTGCAAGGGTATGTGGAAATAATTTAATATTGGATTATCAAATCAGTCATATGTTCAAAACTATTTTAAACTGATCCTGAAATTAACAGCTATTTATTTACCTAGCTCATTTGCTTTAATCCATGCAGAATATTATCTGATGTGTATTATTGAACATAGTCTATAAACTTTCAGAAACATATTACAATTTAACTGATCATTATTATTTGTTTAAGTGTGGCATCATAGATATTAAGCTAAATAATCAGTGCAAAAACTTGTGATCTGTCCTTCTAATTCTGTCTCAGTTATAGTATCATAGTAACAGTGGATGAGTAGAAAACCTGAGGATGTAGATCCTGTGAGTGTCATGTTGTCAAGACCCTATACAATATTATATATGCATGGAACAGTGTTCATACAACCCAGGTTTCTCGCCAGCACTGTCAATGGCCCGTTACTTTGCTACCTGTAAAAATGACGCTGTAATCAGGCCGTTCTGCTGTGTTTTCAGTTTGCGAAACTGCCATAAAATAATAATAATCCTGTGAAACATTGTTGATTTATTCCTTTGTGAGAAATTGATTTGCTTAAAATTCTTGTTTCAGCTCTCAATACTCTTCAGTGGGTTGGTTGTGGCATCGTGTTCTTTAGTTTAGTGCATGTAATGTATGCGACACGGAGATGAGATTGAATATCACTGAACTTTATTGGCACATTCCCCCTGTTGAAGGATGAGACTAGATCCCGGGTGTGCCCCTGATACATGGCTCTGTAACAACCAACACCAATGCAGATCTTTATTATTATACCATAACTACATTCCCTCTAAGACTTTCATTTAGTTAGCCAGTCTTTTTAATCTAACCATTTTTTTAGACAAACTTGAAAAACTTTAGTCACTTAATAATTCTATAAACGAGTTATAAACATGCTGCTTCATCACGGCAAAAGACGTGTTTTATTTGAAAACACGTAGATGTTTAAATGCCAGACCCTACCATTTACAATACACACAAATATTATATTTAATTTGCACTATAACTCTGATTCCCACTTAATAAATGCCAAACTTAGTCCCACGTAAAAAAAAAAAAAAAAAAAATCGTTACATTTTCCTAAATTCTGAATAGGTTTGCAGAGATACTCATGTACTGCATAATCCTTTACATTATTTTGACTGTGACACAGTTTTCTTTCCACTACAGAACGTCAAAGCAGGACAGTGCTATTGGTGTATGTTAATATTAATGCCTCCCTGACCAACTGCATCTCTATCTACACAAGACTGTACTAATGTGATTAATAATACTAGTAGGATTGTACAGCCACTACTGTGTTTTATTTTTTTTTTTATTTTTTTTTTTTTTTTACTGTGTTCTTTTTATCTGTGACTACTGTCAGTAATATAGCACACATTCTGACATTAAAAATCAATAAATTAGTGTGACAGATCCGTCTTTTTAAAATAATAAATGTGTTTATTATTTTATTAAATTATTCTTTTTTCAAATCCACTCTGTTACTATTTCCAAAATATATTTCAACACACTTTAAAGAAATAGCAAACAGTGGGGGGAGGGGACAAACAAACAAATAAACCTTAGCTGTGATCTTGAAGCTGTGTGTTTCCGGCTTGCCGTCTGTGAATGTTCTTTTGGGACCAGATGGTATGTTTGAAACCATGACTGCTTGACTTCCCTGTGATTCGTATCATGGTCATATTTTAGTTGTGTGTATATGAGTGACTGGTATTTCTTGGGCTACGTCTTTCAGAACATGATTGTGGTAATTGGTACAATTTGTTTTATAATTTTTTTTTTCGTTTTATGTTGTATATTCCTTAACTATGGAACACCAGTGACAAATGGGTTTTCCACTCATACTTGCAAGCACATGTGTGATCAAGTGTAAGTCTTTTGATATGCCATATATATCGGAACAACGACAACAAAAGCAAAACTCTGCAATCAAATGATCACAGTAAAGTTTATTAGAATGTTTAAAATGTGAGATGATGCATGTTATTAGTATAGCTTTTTTTTAGTAATCACTAAGTAGCCTATATTATTTTAACTACAAATAATGCAATACAACTCGCATGCATAAACTACTACGGTACTATGCAGTACACTACGATTGAAAAAAAAAAAGAAAATGTTTAGAAAACCTAATATTTATGCTATTTTTGAAAGAAGAGTAAAAACAGCAATAATTATATCCACATAATCGTAGACCATTTTAATGTTTTGAAAGGTAAAAACAGGTTTCTCATTCGGGCAGACGCTATGGCAAAAATCTTGTTTCCCTTCCGTGGAATGGCGTCCATGCGTTGCTAGGGAGTACGTCATCCTTATATGCAGACTCTGTATCTACCTACTAGCAACCATAGATCAAGAATATTATATATACTGACAACTACTTTCACAAAGCTCCCGCTCATCCTACCAACACGCTATGAAAAATTCCTGGAATCCCTGCAAGTTCTATAACCTTGGATTGTAACTCAGATGGGTGTTTTTTTTGTCTTTTAAAATCCTTTTACAGCACAGGAAATAATCACCTGCTCAGTATTAATCAACTGAACGGCTCTAGTTTGTGTCCCCTCTGCCAGGACTTTGTTGCTTTAAAGTCTTTAGTCTTTAAAAAATATTGTTACCCCATTCAAA
This sequence comes from Polyodon spathula, assembly GCF_017654505.1. NCBI lineage: Eukaryota > Metazoa > Chordata > Actinopteri > Acipenseriformes > Polyodontidae > Polyodon > Polyodon spathula. Next base: position 65,843,195 of record NC_054535.1, read on the forward strand.
CAACTGACTGGTGGTTGCCTTTGGTTGTGTTCATCACATAGCACATCAACTGTATTGAGGTCCAGTGATTGGGCAGGAGGCTTATGTGGTCCCTGACCCCTCTGGATTTATGGCATTGTCCTGTTGGCAGTATCCTTACCCTTTACAAAGTAAGTGGCATTGCAGGGAGAACAGCATCTGCTCTGATTTCCAGATACCACTACCATGCAGCTTTGGCCATGGGATTAAAAGTCTCTTTTTTCTCAGTTTTTCCTTTCCTACATGTTCTTGCTTCTTAAGAGATCAGACCATAATCTGGAGATTTGGGTTTCAATTTGGCTACGTTACATATACAGTGCCTGTAGAAAGTATATCCCCCTTTTGAACTTTTTTCACATTTTGTTGTGTCACTGCCTCAGGGTTTCATGCATTTAAATGAGGATTTTTTCCACTTACCTACATACCATACTCCACACTGTTAAGGGGAAAAAAGTTTTTATTGAGAGAAAAAAAAAAAAAATATATATATATATATATATATATATATATATATATAATATATATATAAAATATAAAACTGAAAGATTATAATTGGATAAGTCTCCACCCTCCTGAGTTAATACTTTGTGGAATCACCTTTGGCAGCAATTACAACTGTGAGTCTGTTGGGACAGGTCTTTACCAACTTTGCACACCTAGATTTGGCAATATTTTGACCATTCTTCTTTACAAAACTGTTCTAGCTCTGTCAAATTCCTTGGGGAGCGTTGATGGACACCAATCTTCAAGTCATGCCACAAATTTTTGATTGGATTTAGGTCGGGGCTCTGACAGGGCCACTCAAGGACATTTATCTTTTTGTTCCTTAGCCACTCCAGTGTAGCTTTGGCTGTGTGCTTTGGGTTGTTGTCATGTTGAAAGGTGAACTTCCATCCCAGTTTCAGCTTTCTTGCTGAGGATAGCAGGTTTTCCTCAAGGACTTCTCAGTACTTTGCTCCATTCATTTTCCCTTCTATCCTGGCAAGTGCCCCAGTACTTGACGATGATCCCCATAACATGATGCTGCCACCACCATGCTTCACAATAGGGATGATGTTCTTTAGGTGATGTGCTGTGTTGGGTTTGCGCCAAACATAACGCTTTGCATTTAGGCCAAATAGTTCTATTTTAGTTTTGTCAGACCACAAAACCTTTTTGCCACATGGCTACAGAATCTTCTGAGTGTTTTTTTTTTGCGTACTTCAAATAGGATTCAAGGTTGGCTTGCTTGAGTAATAGCTTCCTTCTTGCCACCCTACTGTACAGGCCAGATTTGTGGAGTTCTTGGGATATTGTTGTCACATGTACACTTTGAACAGTGTTGGCCTTAAAAGCTTGTAGCTCTTGCAAAGTTGCCATTGGCCTCTTGGTAGCCTCTGTGATCAGTCTCCTTCTTGCTCAGTCATCCAGTTTGGAGGAACTGCCTGATCCACTTCTTAATAATCATCTTGACCGTGCTCCAAGGGATATTCAAGGCCTTTGATATTTTTTATACCCGTCTCCTGATCTGTTTCTTTTTAACAACTTTGTCTTGAGTAATGGCTTCCCTCTTGCCACCCTACCATACAGGCCAGATTTGTGGAGTGCTACATAAGTAATACCTGTAGATGATGATGTATCCCTTTTTAAGATTGGGAAGGTCTGTACATTTTGAACTTGTTTTTTATAGGTATGAATACCTCACTGTGCCCATTGTCTTAAAAATGAAGAATGATTTAGATTTGCCTGTTTCAATGAGGGGTAATACACTTACTGGATTTTCCCATTAAACCTCAAAGTTCAGTGAATTGCAAATGAGGCCACCTACACTTTCAGACATAAATTGTGGGTTTAATCATAGTGATTAAAGTAATGTTTTGCAGGTACTCAGTATAACAAGATGCAGCCTATATGACTGGTCTTTCATGCTAGTAAATTCATGTTTCACATGGAAAAATCATTGCCTAGATCAAAGAGTGGCAAATAATCTTTGGAAAGGCTATAAAAGCAAGACACAATACCTGTGTTCCACATGTGTGGCAAGGGAAGCCTTGTCTTGGCCTTTTGTTTGGGCCTGAAAATTCCCATCAGTCAGTACACAGCGTGCACACTCCATGTGACGTGTGTTATCTTATGATTGTTCAAAGCTATGGTATTCTTTTACCTTGTTAAGAATTCCTTTGTTCTCAGTCCAGATTTACTCCTTTGCTGTTATTGAATTCGTCTTCTTAAGAAACTCAATTGCATTTACTGTACTTTGAAGGATTTGTATAACTAACATGTGTTTGTTTTTGGACTTTGGTCAAAAATTATAGTTGACAAATAAATGAAGTTCAGCATATTTTCCGTATTTATCATTTAACACCTCTTGGGTTATGGTAGCTTTACTGTAAAAAGACACCATGTTTTACATAGACCATATCCAGTTATGCACCCCAAGTTTGATGATTGTATATTTCAATATAATTGTATATTTAGATACAGTATTGTGTTTCTCTGGCATTTCTAGAGAGCATCTGTTGAATCTTTTCCAAAACATGTTGGTTTATTAGCTAAGCCATTTCTCAGCTCGTTGGTTGGAATTTCGAACTGCAAGATTCAATAGAATATGTAACTAACAAGTGAACAAGGCAACCAAATGCAACTAGACTCTGAATATGCCAAGAAATTTCTGTGTCTAAAGAAAAAAACAACATTCCTTTCTAAGAGTCTTATCTAAGCAGGAAACATTGAGAGGAGTAATGCAGCTTAATTGAGACAAGCCCGTTGACACGTTAATATGCAGTCAGACGGACTGTTGCGTAACCTGGGTTGGTTTGCTAAGCAGTTTTTCTCATTTTCGCTCACTATGCATACGTTTGTTGTTGTACTTTTATAGGTAGGACAAACTTACACTTGCGGAAAGGAACATTGCGTTTTGTATGGTGTCACGACCATCCACCTGAGTCACTTCACTATATTTGTTCTGGTCCCCCACAACGTGTTCACACCAGCATGCAGGTCTGGACCCTTGATAAGCTGGCCTCTGAACTGCTCATCCATCTTTGTATTTGCATGGGCATTTTGTTAGAAGGTTTTCTAACAAAAGAAGATGTTCTCTCTGTATGTACTGATTCCCCATAGGTTGAGCTATTGGCTATATTGGGAAATACATATTTGGTGAAAAATGTGATTTGTTACGATCCGTTATTTCCAGGTTGCTGACAGAAACAGTTGGTATTTCCTTAACTGTTTTAAAGTCATAGTTTTTTATAAATGTTCATAGTGCAACATTTATTGGAAAGGCAGGTGATAGTGTTTTTTTATTATTATTATTTAACACAAGAATCCAGTTTCGTAACTTTAAATAATGAAAGGCAGTCAGGGGAATGGAATTTCTTTTTGAAAGAATTCATACTCTTCCTCTTCATATGAATTATTTCACAATACTTTTTATGCTATCCAAAACAAAGGGATATGTAATGGCCTTTTTATCTTTGAAATATTGTATTTGGAGTTGATTGGATTAAGCTTGTCAACCTAGTTGATTACATTATTGTTACTTATGTAAATATTTATATTTTAACATTAAAAAAAAAAAAAAAAATATATATATATATATATATATATATATATATATATATATATATATATATATATATATATATATATATATATTATATATATAAAAAATATAAACACAGTAATATTTTGGTGTGTGTATGCAGTCTTCTGAAGAAGAATTAGTGACTGTGGTAGGATAGTATCACAGCCCAAGCTGTTATCTGGCAGGAATGAGTCTCTGAGACAGGGAAGCTGCAGTGCAAGTGCCAGAGCGCACATTTATTAACAAACAGACACAAAGAAACAAGGGCCAAACTAAAAGGTTTCAACAAAAACAGTTCAGAGACTTTAAATACACACAGCTTATTGGTTCAGACTGAGCATCCGCCTTCACTGAAACACATTCAATCCTTCTCTTAAACTCCTTCAACAGAGTGTTCTTCCCTTTTTATACATGTGGCTATTCCCCAGTTAGCACTCAGTTACCTAACTGGGAACCAGATCCCTGCCAAACTTACATTAAATATAAATCAATCTTTATTAAACTAAACAAAGCATCACTGGCACGGCTCTATTCTGTCACAGGAATTTTTAAAAATATTTTAATTGATCAACTCTGGGTAGTGTTAGATTAACAGTTGAGAAAAAATACTGTGACTGTATGTACTAGAGATATGCAGCGGACTGAGTACTACTCATAGGCGGTACGCCTGGCTAAAGTAGGAACTGATTTTTATTTTGAAAACAACCAGGGGGGGATTCTTTTTTTTTTGTTTTTAGCTGTGAAATTCTAGTTCCTCCTCACACTGACTTGACATTGACAGATAATGCATCATAATGGCCCTATTATTCTTATTAATCTTACTCAAATTAATTCAAATGGATACTTGCGTGATGCAAGGACTTGACACACCCCTTAATCTATATGCAGGGACTTTACTCTTATGTTTGTTATCAGATATAAGGGTTATTCCGTGACAAATCGCTCAACAGGTAACACCCTACCCACTCCGATTTTTGGTTGTTCATGGCAAAAAAAAGAAATGTTTTCTGCCTGATCGGGTCAAAAGTTGATTTTGGATCCCCCTTAACCTTTAATCGATGTGTAACTCAAAAACAACTTGAGCTACAGAATAGTGATAGGTGTGTTTTTTTTTTTTTTTTTTTTTTTTTTGTAAATTGCACAAATCCAAAAATGACATTAAAACTAAATTTCCAAAAGTTACCCTTTTAAAGTTTGTGACCTCTGACCCTTAAACAATACAGATCTGAAAAAAATATTTATGAAAAGGTAAGGTTGTGCCGATATTGTAATTTTCATAACGTGATGATGATAATATAAAAAATATCACGATATTCGATAATACCGTAATTTTTGAGGCCCCAATGCCACGTACAGATTGTGAACGTAAGACTCGACAACATACCCGCCACCAGCCCACCAGCAAAACATATGCAAAGTCAAAACCATGTGCCCGCCCCCCCCCCCCTAAAAAAAGAAAATAACAACCAAGTCCAAATTTAAGCACATCAGGAAAATGAATATCAGTGTTTAAAACAAGCCCATTTTAATGTCCCTTTTAACCAATTTATCATGATTGCGTTGTAGCTAGCTGTCGGTTGTTGAACATTTTGAAATACAGTACACCCTTGCTGTAATGGCCTTCATTAAATCGAACCTTCGGCTATAACAAACCTGTTATAATAATAATAATAATAATAATAATAAAAGAGAATATTGTAACATATACTATGTGCAGGAACACTTAGCGAAGGAGCGGCTGTGTGTCGCATCGGTTGAGCAGCCTATGGGGGACAGACATGTACCACAGGAGCTGCTGGAGATTGGCCGTCAAGTGGGACAAGGCGGGACTAGCTGGGTCTAAAAACGGGGAGTGTTCATTGTTGTGAAGCAGTGAGAGACGCGAATCAACAGAGACAGAATAGTTCCACATTGACCTGTTAATTGTTAGTTTGTCTTTGATCATGTATTAGTGTAATAAATATTGACTGAAGGCTCATTCTTACTGCGTGAAGGTTTTTTGTTACATTATACACACACTGTCAACATCTCAGTCTGTACGTACGGGATGCCACCTCACAGTGAAGTCAACTCTCTTGTCTTAATAAGAATTTGTATGTAACTATGCCTCCGAAATGAACATCATTTTTTGTTGCAACAAATCTGGAAACTATATTGATAGTTTGAAAAAAAAACGAGTAATGCCAGCATAGCTCTGTCATGAATATAGGTTGTCAAAAAGCACTTGTTTTTTGGCTTGTTAAGCAAACACGTGGCAAAGCAAAATTGTTTTTTTTTTTAAAGAAAGGGATTTGAATAACTTATCTTTCATGTCGGGTTGATTTGGTGTAAAAGATCAATCTGGGATTTGGTGCACTTTGAAACTGGTAACGTCACTGCCTCAACAGTCTCTTAGCAAACAGTAATCAGTTGTTAAGTAGTTGACTGGCTGCAACCACCAACATTCAAGCTTTCTCTTGCTCCCTCTGCTGCTTGTTGCATACAAACGAACACACAGAAAGTGGATAACGTATCCAGTCTAAGACACACCCTCCCCCAATGTCTCACACACAAGCACGCACACAGCTGACAGCAGCAACATTAAACGCAACATCCACGAACAGAAAGTAACAGCGGCCTTGTTCTAAACCTCCACAGAGTTCTCTTGGGCGCCACAGTGTTTTAACATGGCATGGTATGAATGAAGGATGTTTTATAACGTGTCTTATTTTATTAGCTATGTTTATTTTAGGACTAGTGACGATATTGACAATATATATAAAAAACCGTCCACATTTTCCAATATCGATATACGGTAATATCGAATATGACACAACCCTGTGGAAAGGTCAAAGTCTGCTTCACATATACAAAGTTACAGTAAGGTAATATGATTTATTTGCTGTAAAAAAAGAATACTTGTTTTGATCTTTCATTAGTAATCTAGGTCTAAAATGTTTAGTTCTGCAAAAAGCTGCCATAACAAATATGGATTTTTATTTTAAAACATGATATGTTAGTTTCCATGCCTTATTCTCAGAAAGTCTGTTACACTTTCACTTCCTGGGTCATTTCACATCAGCAGTGCCATCTGGGTCAAATATTGTTGGTTAAAGATAGGAAAGAAGCAGTTGTAAATGTGGGGACACTTTCAACTTCTAGGTGAAGTGACCAAGCAAGTGCCATACTATTTGAAAGCATGGCTTTGCAATTGGAGATTTCTTAAACCAAGACAGTAGAACAAGATGTCATGCTTTTAAAATAGTACATTTGAGACCTATAGTATTTAATGAGTGGAAGAGGAATTATGTTGTTATCTATATCACTTTAATAGTCAATCCTAACTTGAACCTTTTGTCCTGGGTTTTCAGCATTGACCTTGATCTATTTTTAACATTAGCTGTGCAGTCCTCTCAATCTAAACTCTCCCCCCAACAGAAGGAAAAACTGCTAAAAAAAAAAAAAAAAAAAAAAAAGTAATTGCTTCAGTGATGGCTATGCTGACCATATAAAAATTGTACAATTTCATCAAACTTGATACCATAAACTGGACTTCAAATTGTGATTGTGATTTAGAGGGAACAGCCAAGAGAAAAACTTCAAAAATGAGCTGTGTTCTGTTGCTGGGCAGATTTTAACACCAGAGGATTTGTTTCCATTCTGCATGACTACCTTCCACAGCATAACCTTCATCTCTGTTCGAAAAAGAGATCATGCTGAATACCTAGAGCACAGGTTCAAATCTACATTGACCATAATGGAGACACCACACCTACAAATGCATTTCCATTTACCAGAACCAGCTTAAATCCTCTTCCCTCTCCCTCTGACAATCTCCTGGGGTAGCTCAGATGAAAGCTAAGGAAAAAGATAATGTTGCATATAGGAAAGGAGGTTTTACATCTTGCATCTGTGCAGCTACAATTTGGATTGGAATGATTGAACCCCTCTCTGAAGAATGTGTTTATCAAATCCATGCACCCATGTTGGAATTCAGGGCAGTATCTCTGTCTAGAGAATGATGAGAAATGCCGGATACCCCTTGAGAATATGCTATGTGTTCAATCCCCAAGTCTCACTTGAGCTTCATCAAGAGACTACATTGTGTGGGTTTGAAATTCAACATTTCAAAAGGACTGAGAAAGTGAACTGCTTCCATTATTATTCATAGTTTCTGGTGGGTGTGGGTGTGGTGGTGGTGGAGGTAACGTCATGTTCTATTTTTTTATTTTTATTTCTAGAGCAAACAACAAATATCGCCTTCCTCATACAATTTCCAATAAAAATACATCTAACACACAATTCTCTAGCTCAAATATTTTTTAAGTTAAAGATCGATTTGAAGGTTAGGGGCTCCAAAGTCAACCAAATTTTGTCCCCTCTAAAACTGTAGACGTAAATTTTCGGGTTTTGTGCAATGAAGATGGTAGGGTGTTAAATCTAATGTTTTATTGATAATTTGTGATGGAATGACCCATAATGTAAAATAAGTAATGTCTAGTTACAAAATAAAGCTTGAATAACTTGATCTTCCGTTTCATTGGAAATATGGTAGTGTGTGTGTGTGTGTATATATGTATGTATATGTATATATGTATGTATATATGTATATATATATATATATATATATATATATATATATATATATATATATATATATATATATATATATATATATATATATTAAAGGGGGGGATGCAATATGAGTGTTATAACCAAAGAGCGTTTAAATAATTTATTCCCTCCCACCCCCCACCCCCCCACGGGGCAACACTGGAGGTTAACATGGGACAACACACCATTGTGACAAAATAAAATATTTTGTAATAGCAATCCTAAATTACCTCAGGTGTAACCAATCGCCTTCAAAATCACACACCAAGTTAAGTGCTGTGTTAAGTTGTAGTGATTCACGTGATGTTAAATTGTAGTGATTCACATGATTTCAGGATACATTCTGCAGTTCCACCAAGGCGCTTTCATAAGAACTCGGGAACAAAGTTGTTGAAAGGCACAGATCAGTGGATGGATATAAAAAAATATCAAATGCCTTGAATATCCCTTGTAGCACGGTCAAGATGATTATTAAGAAGTGGAAGGTGTGTGGCACCACCAAGACCCTGCCAAGATCAGGCCGTCAAGACCGAGCAAGAAGGAGACTGATCAGAGAGGCCACTAAGAGCGCAATGGCAACTTTGCAAGAGCTACAGGCCAAGACTGGTCAAAGTGTGCATGTGACAACAATATCCCAAGCACTCCACAAATCTGGCCTGTGTGGTAGGGTGGAAAGAAGGAAACCATTACTCAAGGAAGCCCACCTTGAATCCCTTTTGAAGTTTGCAAAAAAACACTGAGGAAATTCTGTATAATATATATAGGCGATCCTCGACTTGTGACACACAGCACTTACGACTCTTTTGCATTATTACCCTGCTCCGACTTTACGATATCAATACGGCATTTATGACACGGCAAGACCTGAGCCATGTGTCAGGTGCGCATGTTCAGTGTATGATCTGCAGTACCTGTCATGGTTTCCCTGAATAATTTTTTATTATTTATTTATTTAATTCATGTAACTTGTTTTTTTAGAATTTATTTGCCTTTAACAATGTCTGATAAGAGCAATGGACACAAAATGAAACCTAAGCTGTGAACTCTGTCAAATGATGAGTGGCTTAACTTGAGACGATCGTATTTCCTGCTGGGAGTACCACATACACACACTGAATACGTCATTGGAAAGCCCCTAGTCTGTACTTTTAAACAAGCCATATTGATGTTTTGCACTTGACATCACAAGTCATGTGCCAGCGGCTTATCGGTCATTTTGGACGTCAAAAACCTTCAGACGGGATGTTGACAGCCTGTTTACCAGTGTTTTTAAAAAACTAAAATAGAAGATGGTTGTAGCGCGTTGTGCTGTTGGATGCGGAAATAGACAAGGCCAAAAACTGAATTTATCATTTTACTGCATAGCAAAAGATGCTGACAGATGAGAAAGTTGGATTATTGACAAGTCATTCTAATCAGTTAAACATACTGCCTCCGAACAGCTGAGCAATGTTACTGATTGGGAGAGTGTTGTATGTTTTAACGATTTACTGTTAAACAGAAAGTAAGCGACTTTTATGTATTAGTGTCTGCAAATAAATAAATAAAATATTATTATTATAATTACTAATTATAAAATACATGAAAAGTAATATATTGTATTCATTATTATCATAATTGTACAATTGTTTGTCCTGCATGGTAATTAAGCACCATCATTAATTTGATTGAAGGTATAGGAGCTAATTAACGCGTTCTTTTTTCTGTTAAGTAGTCTTTTTAAAATCCTGTTCTGTCTCAAAGTGTTCTGGGATTGTGGGACCAGGTGGCAACCCTATCAGTAAGCAATATTATTTGAATTTGTGTTTTAAATAAAGCGCACACCCTCAGAAAAGGTGGGATTCTTGCACAACAATGTCACCCTATAATTTGTATAACTTAAAAACAGTACAAAACTGCAACAACAAAAAACCTCAATTCTGGTCTTATATTTCCTTTGGCTATATTAATGTTGTCACTGTTATTGCTAGTTTATCAGGTGAAATTGAGACGTGATTACCTTAGCCATGATAAGATGACGGACGTGTCCCCCTGGTATTAGCCACTGATGCAAACATGTCACCCATCCTGATACGAAGTACAGGTATGCATCAAGGCTTTTGTTTGCCTTGAGATCTTGGCCGGTGTACGGGAAAATGTTGTTTATTACATAGTGATATATATCATGAGGCGTCAAGTCAGACAGAGATGTACTGTCAGAGAAGAGACCAAATGGCAACAAATACACATCATTTTGAAGCCTAGCGAGCAGAATTTTCTCGATGTATCTATCTCGATGTTCACCTCTGAGATGACTGACTTCATTGGATAATATTAAGCATGGTTTTTCAGACTGCATGATTTAAAAAAAAAAAAAGTGTTTTAAAAAATAGTTCTATGTTTTCAAAGGTTGTCAGTAGGACGTCCAAAGCTTTTTGACATCCAGAATGGCCGGCCACACTTAGGTCACGTGATTTGGTGATTTATGTGCAAACCATCAATAGATACCTGAGTAATATACACGTACCCATCGGGCTAAGTGTAAAGAGTAAAATAAATATTTGCATGAGTACAATATAACAGGTAATTTTTGTAAAAATATAGTATCTGGCCAAAGAGTCAGGAACGTAACCCCAATTTATAACATTGTTCCTATGGGAAAATGTTCTGCGACTTACAACGCAACCTTCAGGAACCAATTGTGTTGTAAGTGTGAGGACTACCTGTATGTATGTGTGTGTGTGTGTGTGTGTGTGTGTCTATCTCTCTCTCTCTCTCTCTCTCTCTCTATATATATAGAGAGAGAGAGAGAGATATATACATACACACTGAACAAAAATATAAACGCAACATGTAAAGTGTTGGTCCCATGTTTCAGGAGCTGAAATAAGACATTTTACATTTCTTCTTTGCCAAGACAATCCATCCACCTGACAGGTGTGGCATATCAAGAAGCTGATTAAACAGCATGATCATTACACAGGTGCACCCTGTGCTGGGGACAATAAAAGGACACTCTAAAATGTGCAGTTTTGTCACACAACGCAATGCCACATATGTCTCCAGTTTTGAGGGAGCAATTGGCATGCGGACTGCAGGAATGTCCACCAGAGCTATTGCCAGAGAATTGAATGTTCATTTCTCTACCATAAGCTGCCACCAACGTCGTTTTAGAGAATTTGGCAGTACGTACAACCGGCCTCACAACCGCTCATCTGCGTGCTTGTCGTCCTCACCAGGGTCTTGACCTGACTACAGTTCAGCGTCGTAACCGACTTCAGTAGACAAATGCTCACCTTCGATGGCCACTGGCACGCTGGAGAAGTGTGCTCTTCACGGATGAATCCCAGTTATAACTGTACCGGGCAGATGGCAGACAGCGTGTATGGCATCGTGTGGGCGAGCGGTTTGCTGATGTCAACGTTGTGAACAGAGTGCCCCATGGTGGCGGTGGGGTTATGGAATGGACAGGCATGAGCTACGGACAACAAACATATTTGCATTTTATCAATGGCAATTTGAATGCACAGAGATACTGTGACGAGATCCTGAGGCCCATTGTCGTGCCATTCATCCGCCACAATCACCTCATGTTTCAGCATGATAATGCACGGCCCCATGCCGCAAGGATCTGTACACAATTCCTGGAAGCTGAAAATGTCCCAGTTCTTCCATGGCCTGCACAATCACCGGACATGTCACCCATTGAGCATGTTTGGGATGCTCTGGATCGACGTGTAAGACAGCATGTTCCAGTTCCCGCCAATATCCAGCAACTTCGCACAGCCATTGAAGAGGAGTGGGACAACATTCCACAGGCCACAATCAACAGCCTGATCGAATCTATGCGAAGGAGCTGTGTCGTGCTGCATGAGGCAAATGGTGGTCACACCAGATTTCTGATCCACGCCCCTACCTTTTTTTTAAGGTATCTGTGACCAACAGATGCATATCTGTATTCCCAGTCATGTGAAATCCATATATTAGGGCCTAATGAATTTATTTCAATTGACTGATTTCCTTATATGAACTGTAACAGTTCAGTAACATCTTTGAAATTGTTGCATGTTGCGTTTATATTTTTGTTCAGTGTGTAGATGTGTGTGTGTGTGTATATATATATATATATATATATATATATATATATATATATATATATATATATATATATATATATATATAATGTACTTTTTTCTTTTGATCTATCCTTTTTTTCATTCCGTTGACTCAGTTCTGTTTTTCTTGTTCTTTCTGAACTTGTAGATCTAAAAGCACTTTTCAACTTTTATCTGGACCACAAAGTGCCAAGCAGGTAATTGAGTAATATTTCATCCCAAGGCAGCTATTTTCCAGGCTGAGTCAGGTCGCTGCTTCTAAAGGCAAACTTCTTGGCTCAGACCAGTGATGTTACCTTTTCTGTGTTTGTCCTGCAGGCATGGAACCCGTTGCGCTGGAGAAGTGGCAGCCTCTGCAAACAATTCACACTGCACAGTAGGAATTGCTTATAATGCCAAGATTGGAGGTAAGTGAAGTATATTTAACAAAAAAAATAAATAAATTATACTCTGGAAGAAAATCACACAAAGTGACTGGGGTGAAAAGAAGACTCGATTTTTGACTTCTTCCCTAAATGTTTTTTCCGCAACCGTACTTGAATTTTAATGGAAAGTAATAACATGTTATTTGCACATCCACAAAGACGCCAAATGGAATTGAACAAAGTTAATTATAGTAACCTGAATTGCCGTAATTTAGGCAGGTTTTTAGGAGTGATGCATAGGGAGCTTCAGTTGCATTACAGTAATGATGGTTGTAACCTAGTTTTGTAAAAAGTTGAGTTTGAAAAGTATATTCTTTAATCTGATATTTGTAAAATGACCTATACAATGACTTAAAACATGCTAATATAAAGTTTGCCAGCCCCTTGCTTATCTATTTTTTCCTGTAATAACAGTAATAACTATTCTGTAAATTTATTATTATATTATTTTATTATCTATTATTATTCTTATTATTAATAATAATAATAATAATAATAATAATAATAATAATAATAATAATCATTGTCATCATTGTGAATTTTTTTCCTGCATTGCACTACCTGTTTGATGTTTTTTCTTTCTATTTTAATTCATATGTCGACAGAAAACATGTTGCAGAATTAACAAATCTTCAGTCTTCAGCGCACCCTTACAGAGCCATCTTATCTAATGCCTGGTTTCTGTATGTTATTTCTAGATGCTTGTCAGCGATTGTGTCTCAAGCTAAAAACCCATTAAACGTTTTCAGTTCAGCAAATGAGCTGAAAACAAACTAACATAAAACAAGCTGTTGTATGACACACAAGGGTTTAACTAACCTGAATTTAGACAAGTGTGTGGACTTATAACCTATTCATAATAGCTAAGTCACGGACAAGCATCACTTTAAAAACATAACTGTGAATGGTTTCAACATATGTTGGTTGTGCATTGTTTAGGTAATGTGGATAGGGTAAAAGTGTATTTTTCCAAACAGTTAGCTTGTTTCTTTTACAAAAGGTTTCGATGTTTTGTCAAGACGTGTGTTACACTCAATTATAAAATAGATTGTTAGAATGTTGCTTGCCGATTTGGTCCATCAGTGTTCCAAGCCATTACAATATCCAGCCCAATGTCCTGATTAGGATTTACGACAAATCACTGCACCTGTGCTAACCACGTATCACTGAGCTACCAAAATCAAACAAAACACATGTCAAAATACCTGCTGTAATGGAAGATACTAGAGACATCAAGGTGTCTTGTCATATCTTCCAGTTTATATTAATTTGCAGTACAAACCAGTTTGCTATTTTAAACGACATTGTTTTGGTATTTTATTTGTAGTACATACCAATCATTTTCTGTAACTTTGTTCGGATCTATTTGTCATATATTAATTTTTATTTTCATCATTTTAGTTGGTATCAGCCGTCGTTTTGTGAAAGTCACTCTTCATTAATTTTTAACTGTGAATATTTATATATTTTTCGACAGTATTTACATTACTGCACGTGATGTCTTAACCATCCGACTCTCGCCATTTTTCACTGTCTCTCCTCGTTTGTACCGCGCACTCACTCTCTTTACAGGTACAAAAATGTAACATTGACTTGCTAGAAAAAAAAAAAAAAACTGGGGAAATGAAATTTAATATCACAAAACAAAAAACAAATTGGGCTGTTAAATGTTAAATGCCAAAAAAATATACATTTTTACTTTTTAGACTAATTACTTAATAATCTTCAACCCAACAAAGCACTAAACTCTTGCGCTGTTTGGTAACGCTAGAGCCAATGGGAGTGAATTACCTAGTAATAATTTCACCTAGAATATGCAGGAAGACAGGCACCTCAGATACACAGCTAAGCAAGGTTTTTTTGATAGTTATTTAAAGTCAGAAAAATGAACTTAAACATATCAAAGTAAGGTTTTTATAGTTTTATTTAAAGTATTTAAAATTGCATTTACTGAAACAAACAAAAAAAATCTTCATAGGGACTATTTTCTGTTGTGGAAGGTTATACTTCAAAATGTTAATAAATCTTTAGAAACTACAGATTTGTCCTTTTTTATAAAGTGTTTATAAATCAGTTTTATAAAAGGAATAAGGCACTTGAGAGCATGGGTTGTGCTGGATATTGTCACTTCTTGGTCGACTGCGTCTCGTGCATAACAACCCACCAAGAAGTGACAATATCTAGCACAACCCATGCCCATAGCCCCAGTTCAGTCATGTTGAAAATACTCTGCCCACCCTTTGATGTCATGTATATGGATATTACTGTTCTGCTATTAGATAAACTAATTTGTTGAAGGTGTGCGTATGCTGGATGGTGATGTCACCGACATGGTGGAAGCAAAGTCTCTCAGCTTGCAGCCACAGCACATTGACATCTACAGCGCTAGCTGGGGGCCAGACGACGACGGGAAGACTGTTGACGGACCAGCATCACTTGCCAGACAGGCTTTTGAGAATGGTATCAGACTGGTAGGTCTGCTTAATATATATTTTCTTATTGGGTTGAGCCAGTTATTTAAAGAGAAATCATTAAATAAAACTGTCCTTGTTTTTAGTACTGCCATTGTAGGTTTTTATGAGTTGCTATTATTTACTCAAACACTGTGTTTAAATGTTTGTATTAAGTAGCTTTTTATTTGAGTAGTGGCTTGATTCATTTTCGTCTTAGATAAAACAAACTATAAAACTAATGATACTACTTTTTTTCTCTATGGTGAAAGAGACAGGAGCATTGTGATACTGAATAAATATATTCCCATAACCTTGATAAAGACAATCTATGAACCTAACACACAGTGCAAAACAGTACATAGATCGTTCTGCCATGAGAACAGTGTTGAACTGTCAAGGTTAGACAGCGACAGAGCATGGTTCTCTTGGTTTTTTGACATGAATGAGATTGTTTTCAGGTTTGGTGCAGGCGTTCAGTGTGGTTCAGTCAGTGTTTTAGAAATAATGAAAATGAACCAACCCATCTTCCACTTGAAGTCTCTTTTGAAGATGAACTTGGTTCATAACTAATGATATATGATAGAGCTCTTAGACTAGTTAATGAATATTAAACCAGACTGGCTCCTAAATATGCTCAATATAACATAGTTTGGTTTACATTAGTAAATGGAAAAAGCAAGAAATGCTTCCACTGGGCTATAAAAGTTGAAAGCAGCCTTGGCAAGATTTGTTGCCAGTGTCCTTAATTAAACATGATTCAAATGTTATGGGTTCAGGTAAAGAAATGATCCAGTCTCCATACTCTGTATAACAGTGTATTCCTAATTACTGTTTTAGCTGTGTTCATGAAAAATAAATATATTTTACCAGTGTATGTTAAACCACTCTCCTTAAGTCTGCTGCTTGTTGCTTAGGTTACAAGAACAATTGATTTAGAAAATTAACATAGAATTGCCTATTCAATTAGTCTCCTCGTTTGTTTTTTGTTTTGCCGCAACAAAATATATTATCATTAGACTTTCTAGATTGTATTCCTTGTGTCCTTTTGGGCAGTTGTACATTAAGATGAATTTTCTGTTCCTGGCCAATAGAAATGTTTTGGTTTTCTAAATGCTGTTCAGACTGTGGTGCTGGTATTAAAGGTGTGAAGTAGGTCGTGTCCCCAAGCGAACTACCCTTTTGCTTTCATCATGTACTTGTGTTGTCCAGGAAATGGCATAATCATGACCTCAGTCTGTAACCTTTTTATATTTTGAAGTCTGTAACCTAATCTAAGCTCCATATGCCATTTAATTTGATTCATGGCGGAGCGGTGCAGTGGAAGGCATCTGCACACGGAGCAAGTGCAATTCATGCTAAGGTGCTGGTGGTTTATGGGTTTAGCAACAAGGCTGTAATTTCCTGAGCATGACTGGGGCCATTGAGAACAGGGAGATGGGAGTCCAGTTAGTGAGATGGTTTAAAAGGAAGTAATGAAAACAAAAAGTTAATCAGATGATAGAAAGTTAAATGAAAACCAGAGCAGGTTAGATTTCTTCTGTTTTGTTAGCTCAGTGACCTTTTGTGCTGATTTCTATGTAGGAACATTTTAATTGAAATGGGACCCGTATGTATAGCCGTAATATTTTCTTCTGAAAAAAAAAAGAAACACAGACAATGTGCAGTTATTTTCGACTGTATTAATCAGTAAATATATATTTTTTATTATTATTATTATTATTATTATTATTATTATTATTATTATTATTATTATTATTTGCGCAGGATTCTTTCTAAAATTAACATACAGTACCTGAGGTTATGTTAATTTAGTATCCTGCATAGTGCACTTTCCTGGTTTATTGTGTCATTCTTCAGTGTGAAAGCAAATATATATTATGGAGTAGTTTGCATTCTGTAGACGGGGAAATTTATAAGATCTGTTACCAGAAATGCCAAATGTCCTTGAGATGTCTGCATTCACCCCTAAATTGTATTTTAATGAAAGAAAACCAACCAATATAGCATACTTTTAAACCAGTTGTGCAGCATACATTTAAACCATTAATTTACAAAAAGCAAAGAAATGGACTTTAGTCATTTAGAAAAACTCACTATCTTAATATTCCTGCAAGCCGAGTCTCAAAGAGATTTTAATGTCAGTTATCTCCATTTCCCCTTCAGTGGAAGCTTTGGAACCAAATAACTGATCTCCATGGTGATTTGTTCTCTATTCCTTTTTAAGAAGGCTGCTGGCCCATCCCAGTGCACTACCAGTATTTATTTTTATGACAACCTTTGCCAAATACAACATTATTATTGACTAATATACTAACTGTATTAAAAATGGACTGAAATGTGTTCTGAAGTACCTAGCGTCTTTGTGGAGCTTTTGACCTTAAAGCCCTCCAAGTATGGACACACTCCATTCTTCTTTCTTTAGCTCTAGGTGCTTCATCCTAGTTTTTGGAAGTGTGGGGGAGTAGAAGCAAGGTAGGATGATTTGGAGGGTGAGGTAAAGCTATCAACTTTTGAACCCTAGCCTTTTTTCTGTTGCTGGCTGACCACACTGCCAAACTTTTGTGCTGATTTAAAAGCTCATATAAACTGAAAAAGAAATACAACATACTGTACCAGCTATTGAGTAGCTAAGGATTTGGTTTCAAAGAACCAACAGCAGCTTGCTGCTGATTTTATTAGCAGTCTCCAGACATTTCTTACGTTTTTGTTTATACAACAGATATAATAGTTAAGGAATGTTAGCAATATATACGTTTATGTGCACACAGCACCCCTGTATATTATTACTGACCTAAAAATAAGCCATATGCTGTGGAACACAAGGGAAATGTGTTTTGCATGTTTTTAAAGTTTTAAACATTATTCATTGTGGTCAGTTAATGTATCTAATGTGGTCTCTAAGTTTTTAGTGTGAACAAACACAAATATTGGAATATAAATTAGAAATATGACAACATTCAACCATCGCTCAGTTGATCATAATCTGGAGAGTAATTATTTATAAGAATTTGCCCCATACGCAGAACAGTAGTGGTGTCACAAGTGCAATGAGCTCCAGCGGACTTCCCTCCATGACCCTGCGGGAGTTCAAAGGCAGTGGTCCCTGTGGGTCCCCAGCATAGATTGCAGGACAGGGATTTGAACCACGCTCTCCTGGCTCATCCTCCACTCCTAACAGCAGTTTGACTTTTCGGAAGAGTATAGAAAATAATGTACACTTATTTATTGTAACGTTATACTGGAGAGCCATGGTTTCAATCCCAGTGGAAACGCTATTTTGTGTGTGTCTGTGTGAAGTCCTGTGACCTTATTGAACTTGGGCTCAATTTAAACCTCAAAAGTGCCGCAACTATTTTTTAAAAAATTGTTTTATTTGTCTTTAGGAAAGAACCAATAGACTACACAAGATTTACATTTGGAGGGAATAATTTCATGTAATTTGAATAACTGTGCTAAGACAGTTTGCAGATACTATAGATACTCCCACACCTAAAACTAATTTAACAAAATGCTTTGGATGCAGGGTTTTAATAGCGAGTATTGCATCCTGTGTTATAAATGTAAACATTTATAACTGCAGGAATAGGGCTTCCAGGTTTAAAAAAAATACTTGTAAACTAACATGGACAATTTGTGACCATCTCACGCAATGAAAGCGTACAACTAATTCAGACATTTTAAATGTTTAATAGTCAAGAAAGAGACTTGCTCAGTTCATTCTAATCCAGAACCTTGTTCCAACTAAAACCAGGAATTACTTAATGAAATGCCAAAGTTCAGTTCAACAATTAAAGACCTTGCTGGAACATGGTTCTTGATTTCTCATTGATTTGAATCAAAGACACACGTGAGTACTACTAAATGCCCTAACATTTAGCAGTGGTAAACTCAACTGAAGCATGCACATGTTAAACTTGACACCTCTATACAAGAAAAAATCCCACCTTAGTTTTCAAAATGAACCTTAGTTTTACTTTCGTTTAGAAAAAAAAAAAAAAAAATATATATATATATATATATATATATATATATATATATATATATATATATATATATATATAGGTTCACTAAGGTTCCCAAGTTGAACTAGGTCATTGCCAAAGTATAGTTGTTGTTTTTTTGAAAGAAAACAAAATGTAACGTGTCACAACTTGTGACAAAGAACATGTCTCTGGTTCTAATTAGTCTTAAAATAATTATTGTTTTGAGATTTACATAGAATAGCAGCAGTTGTTTAGTCTTTATATTTACTAAACACTTGTGTTTACTTCCTTGCAATAAGTTGTATACATCTAAATACTGGTTGAGAGCACGCAAAGCATTATCTCCTCCTAGCTAATGATGACTAAAAAAATAAACACAACTAATATATTATGAAACAGTGTCCAAGTTTTTTAGTATGTGTAGCACATTCAAATTGCAATGTGTTCCATCTCCCATACCCGCTAACAAGAGCAGTATTAACCCTAATGTCTTGACTTTGCTCCAGGAATGAATACGCCCCCAAAAGATCTGGCCCTGTATAAGCGGATCTTTTAGCGAACATATCTCCAACTTTAACTACTGTATGGATCTGTTCAACAAAATAATGACAATGAACACTAACTACAGCATTTTTAAATCAAATCATCCATTTAAGATGTGCATATATATATATATATATATATATATATATATATATATATATATATATATATATATATATATATATCTGATATCTGAAGTAGGGTGAGTTCCAGTCAAGGTCAGTTCTCAGTATTTGATAGAACCATAACTAGTGTTCCGCATTTCCGGTTTATTCAGAAGGCAGAACTGCCAAGCATCATATTCCACATAAAAATACTGATTTTTTTTCTATTAAAAACATATTTTTTAACAGATTTTTATCCCTATTTTGACATACTGTATGTCAGATAAACTCTGAAAAATTCCCCGTTTTTTTAAAGGTAAAAACCAAAAATGCGGGACACTAACCATAACATATTCATATTTTGAAAAATATTCAGTTGTCTGAACAGATTAACATCAACCTCCTCTCCAGTTACCAGTGTGTAGAGTATGCATTGATTTTTTGTCACACCTTCAGTGAGAAGGTTTGATCTATTAATATCAAAGTACTGTTCTTTCGCAGAAATAGACCGCACTTAGCATTTCTACATTATGTATGACCCTGATAATTACTTTTCTTAACCTGATGTTCTCTTTCTTCCTCGTTGCTGTCTGGGGAGTCTTTTGCTGTGGTATTGGTGGAACAAAATGTCTTTTCCTTGGACACAGGCGTTACCCTTCACTTTTAAACAATCACTTGTGAATTCTAAATTGAAACACTAAGACTAAGTTGCATGTTATACCCACTTTTGTCACGTTCCTCATACACATATAATATTTTGAGAATTATGGTTGTTTCAACAGGGAAGAAAGGGCCGGGGCTCAATTTTTGTCTGGGCTTCGGGAAACGGAGGGAGAAGCCGGGATCACTGCTCCTGCGATGGCTACACCAACAGCATCTACACCATCTCTATTAGCAGCACAGCAGAGAGCGGCAAAAAGCCGTGGTATCTGGAAGAATGCTCCTCCACTCTAACTACCACCTACAGCAGCGGAGAGTCCTATGACAGGAAAATAGTAAGTGAGGGTTTACATTTGATGCATCTTTATAGATTCACTTGTGATAAGAGCATCCCACTAACCATACCCCTAAAGTACAAAATAATGAACAATCAGACTGCTTCGTGAGACTTAACTTCCTTCCTCCAGGAAAACAAAAAATAAATAACTAAGCACTTGTGCATAGAACTGTTTGTGGCAGCTGTTTAGACAGTTGGCAACCAGAAAGCATACATCTCCTCTCAAGTTTAATCTTTTCCTCTGCTTCTCTGATAGATACTGCCCACATCCATCAGAAACCAAAATGTCCAATGTCTGATAACCATTGTGCTTTAGAAGCAGTTGAATTATGGTATGTGTAAACTGGAGACACTGTAGATTCAAATTAAGATTTGGCTCATGTCTCATTGTTTCAGTGCACCTTCTGCTGGTTAAATGTATTAAACAGTTTCTGATACCCAAACACCACTTTATACCAGGGAACCTTTTTCCTCTCTTGCACACTCGTTGTTTGTTTGTTCTTCTCAAACCTGTGGACACTGCAGGTAGTGACCCAGTAACTGAAGACAAAAATGGTAGCTTTGGGGTCACCATAAGGTTGAATATGATGAACCGTAGCCCACAGTAAACTGTATTCAATATGCTGTAGAAGTCTGTGAGGGAGTGACACCTATTATAAGCTGCTTGTTTTTTTTAACAGATGCTGTATCAAACATTCGGTATTCCCACATTAGCTATGAATTTAATTAAAAAAAAAAAAAAAAAGAGAAATGTGTTTTATTAAAATTCTGTTATTCTATTTGTTTAAGTTTGCACAATCTTTTTTCCTTGAACAGTACTATTATAATGTAAACTATATACTGTATTATAGAAATTATACTTACAAATGATATATATATATATATATATATATATATATATATATATATATATATATATTATATATATATATATTTTTTTTTTTTTTTCCCCCCACCAGAGTGAAGACCAGGTTGAACAAATGTCTCAGAATTCGCGACAAAAGTAATAGGAAATCAGTTTTCCACTTTTGTTATTCGCCTGAGTAGAAGTTTAATATAATGTTCTGAATGAAGTTGAATATTTCAAATATGTGCTTAAGCATTTTTCAAGAAATACATACAGCTCTCGTATTTTTACATTTGGCCCGTGAGATAAAACCTTGCAATATGTAAACTATATTTAAACCCTTGGGGGGGGGGGGGGGGGGGGGGGGGGGGGTTAACTGTGAAATAAAGGTCAGATGCTATGTTCAGAATAGTGTGGCGAGGGGGGTTGGACAGATTGTTTGAGGAGGTTTGTTTGTGTCCAGAAGGCATACCATGTCAGCGAGTCAATGTGTGTGGCCTATGTGATTGATTACATGCCTCCTTGAGGACAGAAGTTCAGAGCATCATTTCAGTGCTTGACGTGCGCCTCAGCTGTAGGTGGTCTGTACCCTTCACTGATTTGTATAGGGTTACAGGAATAGCAAGTGGCCTCTAACCTAGCAAGTCAATTATTTTGTATTGCTTTGGTAATTTAAACTGATGTATCTTGACTTCTGTCAGCAGTATCCTGCTGCAGGTGAGAATCCTGCTACTGATATAGTTGCCTGTTTATGACGGGGGCAGGGGCGTGCAAAGGCAGGGGTGGGCGGGCACCGAGTTTTCTCAGTGTAAGTAGTTGGACTGGTTTTCAGACAATGACTGTATATTATTTATTTCATCATGAGAGTATCATCCAGATATATCCAAACACAGTGCTAAATGTTTGTTATTTTACTAAAATGCTTGTTATTTTAGTTCATTAATATCTTCTTATTGAAAATGATATACAAAGTGTATCTAAACAAGAAGAATATGTTTCAGACCTGTACCAATTTGCTATTTAAGCCTGACTTTGAGGATAGTGAGGATAAGGTTAAAGGGAGTCAGTCACTGTACTGACAGTCCTTGTCAGTCTGCTCAGTTGTTTTTAACTAAAGGATGTTGAACTTGCTTTGCTGTGCGTTCCAGCTATGCTAATCTGAGCTGGAACGTCATTAGGCTAATTAATGTAGAGAACAATATAAATAACCCCATCGAAACTGCAAGTGAGACCCTCTTGATTTGCCATTGTCAATGTCAAACTTTCTATTTCTTCCAGTTAGTGTTTTAGCTGTCAGCCTATCAAACTGCCAGTTCTAACATTTTCCAGGTTATGTTTAACAGCTGACAGGCTGTCCTTCTGTGAACTGTAGATGGACCTGCACACACTTATCTGGAGATTTTCACATTTTAAATAAGAAAATAAATAATGGAATGTCAAGACATTTTAGGAGTTCAGAAAGAATGAGGTGGGATGGAAATAAATGAATAAATAGGGCATAAACTTTAAGCCCCTAGCACCAATTTATATCAGATGGCAAAATCTCATTGTGAAAGCTTTCTGTGCATTGGCTGAAAGAGTGACATAGAGATAATAATTAACTGTAAATAGAGAATAATGTTGTAATATAATGCACTACCCTATCCTGCGACCTTACATTACCCTTTGCCAAGCATTAAAGGGAAAACTGTTTCCTTAAAATTACAATTGTATATATGCACAGTGTTTCTGCAGCATTATATTGCTCAAGTTTTTTTCATGTTAATATCACAAAAACCAATTAAGCTGGCAATTTCACATTTGCAGTATAGTGGAAACTGTGGGCGTTTGCAAAATATGAGCTGAAAATACTGAAACCAGACACTACTAAAGAGAACCAACAGACATTAATTAGTTGGGCAATTAAAAAGCACCAATCTTCTTCCCTGCCAGCAGTGATCACAGCCCAAGGAGTTCACAACATGCTTGGTACTTGTAGGTCTGCTTCACACCTTTTTTTTTTCGTTAGCTAAGAACTTCGACATTGACGGCGCCATAAGAGTCAACATAATCTAATATTATCCATGCCTTTTCCTTGAAAGAATGTTGAACATGCCCTGTTCAATCTCTTTTCAGATTACAACAGACCTGAGGCAGCGTTGCACAGACAGCCATACGGGAACGTCCGCTTCAGCACCCATGGCAGCGGGAATCATAGCACTGGCTCTGGAGGCCAAGTAAGCTTTTCATCCTTCCCTTCAAAGAACACATTCAACATTCCTTTTCAATGTATTTCAGATTTATCCGGGCATTCTTAACAAGCATACTACCAACATGAGGACTCCTCCTCGCACACCGTTTGTAAACATGCCCACATTTTTTTTACAGAGGCTTTTATATTAAATAGGGGACCCTGTGCTGCACCACATCACAATAACTGACAGCTCAGGCTTAGAAGCAGACAAACCAAACAATATGCTGTGTTCAATAATTATACTCAGTAAACTATCCCTGTTGAAAGTTAATTTCAGTCACAATGGGCAAGGCAGAATGGAGGTCTGGTTGTAGGATCCAGATTGGCAGGTTCTTCTGTATCCAGGACGACACAGGTTACTGATGTTTCATGAGGAACCAGTTTTGTTTTCTACGGGAGAAAAGACAATATTTTTTGCCCTCTGACTCATCATGTAGTCATATTTACCAAAACCATGTTCTTTTGTAGATTGTGTTAAAAGCCACTGCATTTTTAAAGGATGTCTATACTTGCACAAATATTCCAGAACAAGCATTTAAGAGGACGTATTCCAGAAGATTTTGCAGGTGTAAACGCTACTGAGCATGTTCTGAATGCATCCTCTTATGTCAAAATTTGTAGTTTGATTCTCATACAGCTGGAATATTTGCTAGTGTAATCGCGCTGAGGACACGTTCCGGTAGGGTTTCGAGAAAATTCCCAAGACACTGCTGTAACAGTCACTCTGCACAACTGAAAGGCAGATGCACTGTCCTCCCTAAGGAGATATTACTGGCCCTATTTAATATTATCAAACAAGTCAGCAAGAATGACAGACAGCAGACACAGTGACGTCAGAGATGTCAATGTCACAAGCAACCGGTTTATTGTTGTGAACTATAATGTCAACAAATGAGAAAATGAACACCACAAAATACAAATGGGTATAAAACAGAAAAGGAAAGGAGAAAAAATGTATTAAACAGTAATTCCAAATATAAGAAAGAAACTAAATAACTGTAGAGAGCAGGTAAGTAGGTTAAGGTGCAGGTAAGTATTTAGGTACAAACAGTATGAAATTAGAAATGAGTGTAATGTCCAGAGGGTCTCCAACAAACCCACACTCACAAACACAACACACATACACACAGAAAGACAAAGGCAAATGAAATAATTACAGATGAAAAACATTGACTTATGGAAACATTTACATTTTAACAGTCTCTATGGCAATGGTGGGAAAATGACAGGTAGGCCCAAGAAGTCCAGTAGTAGCAGTGTAATTGAAATCCATACAAAGTAACTAAATTAAAAAATAAATAAAAAAAAATACAGGAAAACAAAGTAAAATACATAAAAATACAACAAACACAAAAGGAGTGATCTCACCGAATGATGAACTCCTGAAATTAGTCCAGTAAACAAAGCAAGGATGTTGAATGTAGAAGGTTGAGGAAAAAAAATTAGATCTTTGAAAGTAGTGAGCTGGTCCAGTTGTGATTGGAGGCTTTCAGGAGACTGAAATGCAAAACAACATTATTGAAAATAACAATGTTGTAATTTCTTTATTTTTTTCACATGTATCCATTTTCAGGAGACTGTCGCCAACAAAAACAACAAACACTAAACAGACCTTGAATCGATAGCTAAACCTAAACAAACAACACTGAACAAAAGAAAAGAGTTTAGACAAACTGCAAAAATCAGAAAGGATGCACCAGTTTTATCGAAATAGTTGAAGATTAAGTTTGAAAAATGCTGTTTCTTAAAGGTTTTCCTCGCACTAAGAGAGTCGCCAGCCAGCCTTTGAACAGGTGTTGACTTTTCTTAGGAGACCTGTGATTGGATGAGTGGAGATTTGAAAGCACTAATGAGAAGAGAGAATGAACAGAGGAGTTCTGCAGGGAACTGTGGGGATTGAAGTTTAACCGGGCCAGGCTACTGACCCTACTTAAATGTTTTTCCACCCACATTATGTAGAATTGGGCTTGCTATACTGCATGCAAGCCAGCTATGTCATCACTGTGTTGCCTGTGATTAACTAGGCAGTAGCATTAAATACAGTGATTAAATAGTCACTGTGTTATATACTACGTGAACACAGTAAAAGAAAAATAAGATAAAATATATGTTACATCAACTACCACAAGTACTGAAGAAGTTAGCATTTTCAAATGATGGCTTTCAATGTTGTCATTACACCATAGTGTCAGACGTCTTCGCCTTACAAAATGCCCGTGCTCATTCTCTTCTCCTGAGTGAAGTACCCCCTGCTGTTTCATACAAGCGTACACGTACCCTTCCGGGACAGATTGTTTCGGAATCCTTTCTAACTGATCTAAATGAACACTAGTGTAAACACAGTGTTAGTGGTTTATAGGTTTATTGGATAGCTGCAGTGTTCTCGCTTACAATCCTGGCACCAAGATTCGCTGCTTTAAGAATGTGTTGATTGCTAGAAGAAGAAGAAACCTGTTGTAATGTGCAGCTGCTTCACAGTATGAACAGTCCTTTTAGTAATCAAGGGCAGAATGCAGACACTTGTGGGTGACTACAAATATCCCACTGGTGGCCCAGTCCAGGAGTTTAATATTGCAAATACTGAAGGGAATATTTCTGCACTGCCCTCTTAGCTATAGCTGTGTTTAATTCCAGTCATCTTTGAGCAGCACAAGGTGTACTCATTGTATTTGTACCAGTAGAGAGTACTGTAGTTGCTTGAAGGCCAAGTTTAGTCCACAAGTGGACCGTGTTTCATCAATCAACCTAAGAAGTCAAGGGGTTCCTGAGTGGCATTTCCACAGCCTAGGTAAAAAAAATAAATAAATCTAATGATTATGTTTGTTGTGCCATGTTTATCTCTTTAAATATAATAACTCAAGTGTCAGATCTTAATACTTCTGCTATTAAAGTAATAAAGGGACCAGGTTTATTAAAAATCAAAAACCCCGTAGTGAATGTTTGTCTCTCTTAATCTGTTTCAGTCTAAGAATATATGAAAACAGACACATTCATTTTAAAGATTTACATGGTGGCTTGACTATATTTTTCAAGCCTGACTGTAAAATTATGATTTATTACTAGTCTTATTGACTCAAAAGAAGATTTCACCACAGTAAATTCTGCGTATTCCTATAAAGCAATATTTTACTCTCCTTTAAAAGGTTATTAATTTCTTATGAAGGATTTGCACATTGTTGGCATTCTTTCGTGAACCGTTGTTGCCTGTCCTATCCTGTGTTTGTCGTTTTTTTTCAATATACAAGTTTATGTTATTACCCAATAACAGGCAGTGAAGCAGTGGAACCCAATGCAGTGAAACTATTCCTTCACTGGGATCATCTTAAAGCAACATGGTACTGTGACCATAGGAAGTGATGTTATTGATTTGTGGTATAATTTCATTAATTCACAGAAATATGGTGCATACCGCAGCATTTTTTGCTTAAAATGGTGTCTAACATGGTTCATCACAATCAATAGGTAAGTGTGACACTACATCCCCAAAACCAACAATCTTCATACTTAGTGAACAATAATTGCAGTTACTGAAATAGAATCACTTCTTGCCATATGAACAGAAACACTGTGTGACAAAAACAGTTGGCGATTGGGAGGTGTGTTCTTTTGAATTGTCTAACTGTTTTATACAGCATTTAAATGCTGAAGAACTGTTGTGCTGCCCAGGGCATGGTTCCAAGTAATGGCTATATAACAATACTCCATTCGTTTTAGCTAGCTGGCTAAGTGGATAAGTCATAAGAATTGAATAAACCTTGTGAATGATGTAGGAGATTTCAAAGGGGTCCTGTACATAATGTCTGATGTTCCACTCATTACTGCTAATGGTTTTTGTCCTCAACAGTGCAGTATAGATTTGATTTCAATAAGGTGATCATGTTGATGCTGACAGATGCAGAATTATGTTGATGAGACACAGGAATGCACAGGGCTGTTTTTTTGATAGTTTGAGTTCCTTTTTATTCAATTTAGACACGGCTTTGTTAAATCATTTCCTCTTCTTGAAGACTCATCATGGTGATAGCTAGCAACAGTGAATCAGTCCCCATTGACTGTACGACTTCATATGACTGTAGAACAACAGGATATATCTTTACCACAATGCAACTGTGAAGAACTTGTGTTTCTTCAGTCTGCATAGATTCTGAAGAAAAAATGGTCAATAAATAAAGATTAAGCTAAATGTTTAATATATTCAAACAGTACATATAGTGTTGCATTCCATCATCTTTAGCCAAGGAATAATTTTGAAAGCAAATGTTATTAATCACTAACCCGATGAACCTTGCACTTTTATAAGCATCACTGAAGTTGTTAGCCTTGCAAAAACCTTTAGAACTGCAGATTTTAAACAAATTAAATTAATTTAACTTAATCATAATTATGGCAACTGAAAATGACACTTCTAAATACAGCCACAAATTAAACCATTAAAAAACAGAATGAACATTTGCAAGATTTAGAAAATAGTGGGTATGCATATTTTGTATTTGTCTTACTGACAAACTGTGTGCTAGACTAGGTTTTATGTTCTGTGGTAAGTGTCATAAAGCAAGATGAGCCCCCCAGCCCACTCCACCAATAGCTAAATCTAAATTTAGCTGCAGAAATGTTCTATTCTGCATTTCCAGGCATATACTGTGTAGGGGTATGGATTAATGGTGTGTAATATAGAAAACTGGTACTACAGAAATGTGTCATACATATCTTAGGATTTGATTTTCTGAAGGTTCTACCCTCTATCTTCTTGCAGGCAAAATTGTCAGCAGCTCAGAAGCATTAGCATCTTGCTTTCAGTAGCTCAATCTGAGTTTTTGACATTTTGCTTTTTTGTTTTATCCTCTCAAAGACAATACACACTTGCTTTTGTTTCTTTCCCCACTTAGCGTGAGTACATTATTTTTACACAATGATATTCTGTGCCAAGAAGACTAGTGTTGTCACTGGCTTGACATGTATTTGGAATGCTCAATCTAGATTTTACCCACATTTTCTGCTTATTGGAGCTCCCAATCTGAGTGTGTCACATTTTCCCTGATAAGAACCAAAGGGCAGTAGGGTTTGCAAAGTATACCAACCCTAGCCTCCCTAATCCTTAGAAGCACAACGGCTAATGTAGCATTTCCTGTGGGCCCTAGCCAAAAGCGGCAATTGAGCTCAGATTCAAACTAGTGAGCTTCTGTGTTACTCACCCTACTCTCCAGTGTGGTAGTGGCTTTACTGGATGAGCCACTGAGACCCCTCAGGTGTAACAAATAAAATAAAAACTTCACACGAGCCGCAACGTTTCAATGTATTTGAACAGCAAATGCATCTTGAATGTACCACCTATGAGGAATAAAAATAACCATTTGCAGTGAGCCATTGAGTTTGGTATACAGACTGAGAAAGTTAGCTCAGGACAGGGCTATGATTTAATTATACCATCAGGTAAATGTGTATCAATTTATACAAAGTTATACAAAAAGTGAAGCCTATACCTTTGACCTTTGTGTAATGTCAAGTGGCAGATTTGATTGTAGACAGTAACAGCTCCAATGTGATACTGAAATATTGTTTATATTTTATAGTTCTGGAAGATGACCAAGTTCCTTGGACTGGCCCCAACCTGATTGTGCTTGTAACTGCTTAGACCTCCTAGATAGTTAAGCATCAGTGATAGAACCGGGTAAAACTTCAGAAAATGATTGCAAAACATTCTATACTGCTAAAGTTTCCATACCCTCTCTTGCATCTCAACAAGCACTTGGTGTTTTTTTTTGTGAGTCTTTCTAGTTTGTCAAAACTCCTTTTTTAAATTATAAGCAGCTGCAGATTTAAAAAATAAAATAAAAAATGAAGTCTTAACAGAAAATGATAATATAGTAGTGTGGCAAAATGCCCCGCTGCTGTGCCGATTTTTGTGTTATATGTTGCATGTTGTGTGTTAATGTTGGTGTATAGGTATTGGTGCACGGGGTGGAATGGGTCTGTGTAGCGTGAGTGATTTGAAATATAAAGTTGTGTTTAGGCATGAGGATTGCACAATCACTTGTGCGGATAAAGTATGTAACAATATTTGAGCACTGGGAATGCACAAATTAGTTCACGTGCTGGGGTTCAAGTGAGTAATTAATTAGTAATTGAATCCCAGCACAGCTGTATAAATAGTTGCACACTTCATTTACTCGGGGTTGTGTGTTCAGGGTGAAAGAATGGGAGAGAGCGAGGAGAATGAATAATATAAGCAATTGCTACGTCATGCTGGAAGACCAGCATGATACTTGTTTGTCTGTGCATCCACTGTTTTGTCTGTCTGTTCGTTGGGCCAGTGTGTTGTTTTATTTTGAGTGTTTTTTGTTTTGTTTAAACTTTTTATTTTACAGTAAACCAGGCGCCAACAAGTGCATTCAAATTTCCCTCGCAGTGCTGTATGTGTTTCTTCCGGGTCTAACGTCACCAGTCAGGCCAGCTTGCGACAAGGAGGCTATGTGGTCCAGTGATTAAAGAAAAGGACTTTTAACCAGGTCCCCGGTACTGTTTTGAAACTGAGCAAGTCACTAAACCTCCTTGTGCTCCATCTTTAGGGTGAGACATTGCAAGTGACTCTGCAGCTGATGCGTCGTTCACACACCCTAGTCTATAAGTTGTCTTGGATAAACCTGCCTGCTAAATAAACAAATAACAAAAGACAGAACCTGGGAAGTCAGATTCTTGCGAACAACTATGCTTCATTTTGGATGATCTGGCCCTTGCATTACTCCTTAGTTTCCCCTCTCAATGTCCCTGGATTGTCATTAAGTTTGCATTGAGCTTGCTCCATCTGTTGTCTGTTCTATGTGCGGTGTGTCCAGCCAATTTCCGTTTTCAATAAACCGATTCCATACCAGTCCTCTTCTCCTACACAGACAAATCCAGTGAAGCACTAGCATATGGCACTTCAGTTTGTAAGCCCCTCACTGACCTGGGATATCGATCACCTGCTGTGTTTTTTTTTTTTTTAATGGTACTGTATATTCTCTTCTTTAAGTAAGCCTGTTATTGTTGATTTATGCAATACTTGCTTTTCTGTGGGGAACTAAAAGGTTCAAATGATATCCTGAATAATGTATTCAGAGACTTACTGGGAACACCTTTTGTTGGTCAAATATATATATAAGATATATATATATAAATATATATATATATATATATATATATATATATATAGTTTTACATTATTTCCTGTATATGAGTGGCCAAGAGTTGTTGATGAACTGCTGCAAGAGAAATATATATATATATATGAGGTCTTAGGTTAGAAGTAATACTCCACTCCACATACTGACACTAAAACAACAGTCTAGGTTGTGAGGCCCAGAAATTGGGAATGGGAAACAGTAAGAATGACTTGTATGTGCCAAACAGGAGGCACTCTGAGCTAAGGTTTCTTTATGCTGCTGGGACTTGCATTTGATTGCTCTTCGCTGAAACCAAACAGAAAAATGAAAAGCTGAAAAAGCTCTGTGCTCATTTTCTTTTATAAAATGACCTCTTTAAACAAAAATCTATTTGATCAATGTGTTGGCTCAAGATATAAAGAACCAATGCATGGTCCTTTTATTATTCTTACTTCAGAGGAGCCACTCATGTATAGCAAAACCACACTACCTTACTTAACCAATAAATAAGTCCTAATGTGCACGTGGAAGTCAGTTTTCTAAACCTCTAGGGGAGTATTTTAAAGAGATTATGTTTTCCTAACTTGTGTCAGCATGCTGACAATTTTACTGCTCCTTTTGAGTAGGGTGGTATTTTACCAGCAGCAAACTGTAATTTAGCTGTAATTTCTAAGTGTTCAACCTTTTCTCCTGTCTAGTTTCTCCTCTATTTTACTACCAAGGAAATCAAGCACCCTGTGACAGTCTGGAGATGAAACGGGATTTAGAAAATGACTTGACTGTATAGTCAAGCTTGTTGTTAAGTTGTGAAGCCATTAGAAGGTTGCCTATGAAGTATGGATGCAACTGCAATATTAACACAAGTGTTATTTATTTGAGTGAAATAGTGTTGTATCAAAATTTTAAAGAAATGTTATGCATATTGTAAAACAGCAGGCATAGATGTTGTTGTCTGATTAATCAATCACATGTTCCACCCATAGAAAAAGTTCACAATGTCACCATGGTTGGAGCCTCCTTACAACTTATTGATAGTGAAATATTAATCAGCTAAAGAATAAACAAAAACAAACAGGAGATGGGGAAATTGTATTAAACAGGGACTTCGAACCCCCCCCCCCGTCCCCTCCCCCTTTACAATAAAGAGTGTACTACACTTGACAAGTTTTCATGAAACAGTTGAGGAAAACTAAGATTCAGTGAAGAAAACAGAAACTCCCACACTAAAACAAACAGATCGTAGAGTGAAGAAATATATATCGAAAAAACTCACCTGCTTTTCATTTCCAACATTGGAGCCTCCCACAACATCACTGGAGCCAATGGGTATAAATTACCATGGTAACTCCTCCCTCTACACAAACGTCGACACACTACAGAAATCACATTTTTAGCAAGTGTTCTTAAGAATGAATCCAATGTTTTTTTTTTTTTTAAAAAACAGCGGAAGGACACAGCCAGTGTTCCAGATAATTTTTTGGGTCATTGAGTAATTTACTTGTCAATTTTAGACACGATGTGAGCAAAATGTATTTTGGGTGAATAAAATGCAACATTACCTTGAAGTCATGAGTACTTTCAATACTTAATGTGCATACTTTATTGCTGAATACAGTAATTACATGTCCTTTCTGTTGGTTGCAGTTAGTGTGAAGATGACGGACAGGCAACAAATGCATTCACCATGCATGATTCCTACTACAATAGGTCATCTTTGAATTAGCGTTATCTATGAATTAGTCTTTTTTTTCACTTGGAGAATAACACACTTGACACTGAAGAAAGGTCAGTGTCAATCAGTACTAGGGATGAACAGAATCCAAGTTTTTGGGATTCGACCGAATACCGAATCCATCTCCAAAGATTCAGCAGAATACCGAACCGAATGCTGAATCTACAAAAACTGATAAGAAAAACTGAAGGAAACTGCTGAATTAAAAACAGACTAGCAGCTACTAACAAGGGACGCACACAATCTATTGTTTTGAGCCTTTTAGTTCATAGTATTTTTATTACCGAATGGAAATATATCCCTGAATAAGATTTCAGTTTGAAACTTACACAATTTACCGCTAGCCCCCTCCCCCCCCAATAGAAATGTCAAAATACAGAATCTTTAACTTTTCACGAAAGGAGAGCTGCATCATTGCTATAACCTAGTATTTTCTTTAATTTAATGACATGTCAACCTGTGTCGCCTGATCTGAGAGTAGTGTTGCCAACAGGCTCCAGAATCTTGCACATCTGACAGTTGTAAAGTTACAAAAATATATATTTCTATGCACTGTTTTTTTTTTCTCTCAGTATGATCTCTAGAACAAGTCTCAGACAAAGCAACAAAGCACAAAATTCTACAAAAGTTTACCATTTACTATGTATTAGAGATTTACAGGGGCCGTTGCATGCAGGGATATGTTTGCATTGAGCAGCTGCATGACGTGTTTAGTGCGTGCACCACATAGGGAGTTGAGAGCCACGACAGAGTTCATCAGACGTCTTCTTGTTATTAAATACAAAAGTTCAGTACCAGATTCATGTCTTTTATTTAAAGAACTGCACACGTTGAAGTGATATATTCAAATGGACGTCTGTCTGGGCGGATATAGGATTAGGATCCCTGCTCAAAAAGTAGGTATTCAGGCAGAATCCGAAACCGAATCCTGTATGCGATCGTTCTAATAGGACTAATTTGCATTGAAAAAAATTGTTTCTTGCTGTTGGGGTTGTTAAAAATGGGTTTGTTATAAGAAGGGTTCGTTATAGTAGAGTTAGCTTATACTTAACAAAACCTGCATGAACCTACTGCTGTATTCGCTAGAGTAAAAGTCGACCATGTAAAAAGGACGAGATTCAAGTATACATTTTTTAAAAAATGTTTTATTGTTTTAATTTGTTATTGAAACAGATGGTAAGTTTAGGGAACCATAAAACAAAAAAATGAACTCCTGAAATTGAAACTGTTGTTAGAGTGCACTTCAGACATTAGTTTTCCTAAATAGATGTATTAGATTTTGTAAGCACTTCCACCTAGAACCGCCAGACCCGTCATTTTGATGCAGTCCATTTTTAAATTTTTTTTGTTTTTTGTATAGCCTACAGTAGTATTATTTTAAAATACAATCCCCACCTCAACTTCCTTCCTAGCCCACACAGAAGTATTTGTATTTCAGTGGAATGTGGAAGGTGGTGTAGTCTACTGTAATTTCAATGAAACTGTGTCTGTGTTTTACGCGACCACTCCTGGATGTAAACAAACCTGGGATTCATTTTTTTTATATATAGACAATGTTACAGAATTGTTTTTGCCAAATATTGAGATGTTTGCGGGTTTTTTTGCGAGAAATTAGAAGCATTTGCACAGGCGAGGGGGGGAAACAAGGATTTGCCCACAACAATGTCAATGGAGGTGTGCTGTTTCCACAGAAGCACTCTGCTGTAGGGTCACGCTGCAGCAATCAGCCCTTAGCCTATAGACAACTGTATATATTCCCAGAAATTAGAACTAGTTACTGTGGAAAATATAAGCATGTCTAAAATATTTAAGTGTAGAAGGATTGTTTGACAGCGAAAAAAACACATAACTTTCACTATTTGCTTAACACAAGAAAAAAATATGTGCACGCCAATAAGGACATAAATTAATAATAATATTAACTGGAGAACGTACATTTAAACATTATCCCACACAAATTAATTGACTGTAAGGTTGCAATGTTCTGTTTGTTTAAAGCAATTGTCCAGTACAACACAAACAAAAAAGAAATACAAGACATGGGCTACAAGCTCAGTAGCAAAATATATGTGCATTTAAAAAATAATATCCAAGTTAGCTGTCCAACAAGAAAAAATTATTAAACTGCGTTTATCTCACCCATTTGAGAGAAGTGTAGCAATGAGATCTTCTGAGTTTTAGCATCCAAATTAAATCTTCATTCTTCATTAGTTTGTAATGCACAAGGGAAAGGTAAGCAGCACAGCAGCAGTGTAGTGAATCATAAAAGCATGTTCAGTGGAACAGAGCGAGTCTGTTCTCTCTGAACTAAGTTAACCTGTTCTTAACCAAATTTTCTTTCTTTTCAACCGCTAATACAAACTATTGATAAAGAAAAATAACAAATAAGTGCCAGTCCCTCCCAACAGACTTTTGCAGACGATAAAGGTTTGAATTATACTCAAGCAAATACGGTATATTTTTCTAAAGAAATTATAATATTGCAATCCTTATTGAGCACTATATAGCAATATAAAGCATCCTGACTTTCTCCAAACACGAAAGACTGTATTTATTATATATTTACTTTCCAACAATGTAGCTGACAGATAGGTAAATTGGTATGTTAGGTTGAGGGGGCTGCACATTGCAAGGAAGTGGAATCAACCGTATGTTTGTTTTATTTAATTTTTGTTATTGAAATCCCAGACTTGTTGGTCACGTGTTTTTGGCAATCAGTCAGGTCAGTCCTATCATCCATTCTTTGCCGGGAAAAAACAAAGTGCAGATGCTTGATAACATGCAAACTCAAGCGGTGCAACAAAATTACTATGCGTATTCGTTGCGCATTAATTGTAAATGTCCTAAATAATTCATACATTTTTCATTGCATGAAACATCTATTACACAGCTTCTCTGGAGTGCTAGACACACCAATGAAAGTCATTATTAAAAGTGTAAGTGTCGAGTTAGTGTGTTATTATGTAACATCAATAAATGCTGTTTTATGATCGAATTATGGAACTTCAAGATGTTGTAATATGGTGAAATAACACACTGATGTAGGGTTAGAGGCTCATAATGGCCACAGCATTGTGATATTTCAGCACATCACAGTACCCACAATTATTAAACATGTTGATCCTACTTAAAAAAGAAATGTCTCTTTAATTGCCACCTAAAAATAGCAGTCACCAATGTTATGACTTCTATCGAATAGCTTGCTGGGCAACCCTCTGGAGGTCAATTACGGCTTGTTATTGACGTCCTAGTATCTAAGACTGCCAATTAAAAAGAGATGGAAAAACTTGGAGCAGCTGAGGATAATTCATTAAAGGCATTTTTCCCTTTTTGGGTGTGTGTGGGGGGGGGGGGGGGGGGATTGAAACTAAATCCGCCTTTATGTTAAACTGCCTTCAAATGCTTTGTTTTTTGTCCTTTCAGTCCATTCTTGACATGGAGAGATGTACAACACATTATTGTAAGGACCTCCCGTGCTGGCCATCTGAGCGCACCAGATTGGAAAACCAATGCAGCTGGTTATAAGGGTAAGGTATTTTTTATATTTTTTGTAGCTAGGTTAGAGGATGTGTTTTTCCCCACAAATTTGATTATTTTTTAGTTACCAATGGCAGAACGATCATCTGTTCTTTTTATCTTACTCAAAAAGTCTTCACTGCCCAAACTACAACAGTTATGCTGAAGAAACCAGCTGAAGTGTATTTTAGGTTGATTTAAACAGTACAAACAATACAGCACCACAGCCAAGTAAAAATCTTCAATAACTATTAAACCCTCAATAGTGCTACATTTTTAAATACTAAAGTAACATAATTCAGTGGCAAAGTCTTTTTCAGTGTTGAAAAGCTAATTAAGATCCATTAAATTTAAAGGGAGAATGTGTTGCATGTAGAGGTCACTATTTATAGAGACCTTATACAAAAGTATCTCCTGGTCTTGGATGGGGTTGAGATTGATCGTTTGTCAGGTTATGTGGCATTTGTGTCTAAATGTGAGTTCAGACATGCAGTTCTCTTGGGCATGGGACAGGCTTGAATGGGCACAGTGGGTTCTTCCCAGTCCATGTGACTACTTCAGTTGGTTTCTTGTAGCGTTTCCATAAAGTTCACACACTGTCAATCCAATTGAGAAAAAATATTTCTAAGCAAGGTAACCAGCCTAATTTGTTGGCCGGACAATGTGAACAATGTGAACTTTAGGTCATAGTACAGATTTAAAAGGCTAAGGTGTACTTCATTACATTTTCTGTTTATAGTTTTAGTCTTTTGAAACTCTTTCAATGTAGAATCAATACTTGTATTTGAAAGAACTATTCTCAGCTCATATTATTTGTATCTATTAAAAAACAAAACAATTATTTCAGTACTTGTAACTACATTAGTTATCATGTCTCTTAAAATAAGGACCAGTTTCCTTATAGTCACCTTTTGAAGTTCGGGCCTTACGCAGGCAGCCAAATATCAGCTGTTTAGATGGCTTCCATCTGTAAGCTCCATTGGCATCTGTAAGTGTCTTATACCTTCAGACTTGGCTAGATTGGTTTTAAGTTAGTGGAACAATTAATTTTTATTGGGAAAAGGAAAGTATGTATGGGGTGGTTGAGATAAAAAAAAAAAAAAGTGATGGTTGTGGTCAATTTACTTTTTTTTTTTTTCCTGCAACAAATTATTTACACAGGCTTGCACTCTACCCATGTTTGTTCATCTCACAATTTCAGGATTTGTTGATGGAGTAAGACATGCCAGTACATTTTTTCATTGGAGTGCCATCCTAATAGAAAACATAAGTTAGTGCCTGTCCTTTCCTTTAACCCTGCCATGTATCTCAATTGATACTAGTTGCCCACTAAGGTATATGATTTTATTTCATCAGCTCTCACTCGCAGCATCGCCTTGTAAACGTATTTATATGTTTTACTTTTCTCAGTGAGCCATCTTTATGGGTTTGGACTGATGGACGCAGAGGCCATGGTACAGGAAGCTGAGAGGTGGAAAGCTGTACCCACTCAGCACATATGTGTAGAGAGTGCAGACAGGCAAATCAGGTAAACATTAACACTTCCATGAAGTTAAATATGAACCACTTCCTAAAAGCAATGAGAAAATCTCTTCAGATCACACAGCTGTGATGTATTGACATCCGTAAATGCTGTTTCTTGATTACACACTAGACATGCTGTTACATATATAGATCTCTCAGTTTCCTCACTTCATAGGTATTTGAATGCTCTCCTTCCCACATAGAAAATCATAAAGCATTAGTAAATCATGAGGTGGGTTGAAACAAATAGACCACACAGATTTCAAACACAACAATCTACTAATCCCAGCCATTTTATGAATTGAAATCCATAAACGTCTTCCTGATCTCATCTGTAGATTCATCAGGTTAGTTTGAAGTTTGTTTGAGAGAGAAACTGGGTTACAAGAGAAGATAATGGGTTTTGATCATTGTGACAAAGTGGCTTGCAGTGTATAGGTGCAGGAGTGATGCAGTGTTTAATTAGCAGACAGAGATTTGTAATCCAGTTGGAAAAGTATTTTATTTTCTTAACAATCCAGGTCTGGTGACCAAATAATGGTCCCCGGCAACACACAGCAATGTGTAGTGCAAGGGGGAAATAATAACGGGTTTGCAGTCCCAAATAATAAACACAGGTAAAGTATCCTTCCCACAATGTACAAACACGATCACCAGTCCTGGGTGCGTGCTATAGCACTCGTGGTGGGTGATACAGTTTATTGTGTGACAATAGTGCAGTGCTGTTCCGGATTTTGTGTTGGCCCTTGGCGACAGCTCCGGAACGTATTAGCCATCTGCTAATACAACAAGCAACAATTAGAGACAAAACAAACACTCATGATACGTTGTCACAATACTGTGTAGTTTCTTCCAGGTTATTTTCTTGTAACCAAAGCGGAGGAACAGATTGTGTCTCTCCATCCCCTTTTATGTCGTCACACATGAACCCTTGGTAAACGAGTGCAGCCGCCCCTCCAATCAGTGATTGTCACATTGTTTCCCTTCCGGGTCAATGAGTTAATGCACCCAAGTTCCGCCCCCTTTCTAGCCGTCTGGCTTCCCTTGAACCCTGGGAAAGAACTGTCGGGCCAAGCCTTCCAGGGTACACTGTTCTTGCTACTTAGCACCCTCACAGGTTGGGAGGGAGATTTACCACCATGAATCACAGTATTTCTGTCAGTCATGTATGACCTTGATT
Source organism: Polyodon spathula (assembly GCF_017654505.1). Lineage (NCBI taxonomy): Eukaryota > Metazoa > Chordata > Actinopteri > Acipenseriformes > Polyodontidae > Polyodon > Polyodon spathula. Next base: position 65,882,141 of record NC_054535.1, read on the forward strand.
GAGAGAAAGGCTTCCTTGTTGTGATTTATTGGCTATTTCACCTTGGTGAAACTTTATTAAAAAAGATTGGTAGGCTGTCTTTTCTGAGAATATTGTCAGCTGTGTCCCAAGATATGGAAAAAAGTGCCAGTGCTTGAGACTGCTGTTTAATGCTTAACTCACAAGGGCAATATGTTCTCCTCCCTTGGAATTAGAGTACAATAAGATTTATCGCAATGACAACACAAAACCAGTTCTAACTCAAGCCATTCTAACTGCACTAAATACATACGCCTTTAACCACAGTCAAAAGACGCATTGCAGGAATTGTATCTAAACATAATAAAAAAAGTGATGGATATACCTGGGCTCCTAGGTATTATTATTTTTCTGAGCCATTGCCTGTCATTGTTCTATTATAGAACTATTCGTCCAGAGAATGTTGTCAGATCAGTATACAAAGCTCCTGGCTGTGCTGATAACTCCAACCACCACGTCATCTACTTGGAGCACGTTGTGGTGCGGATCACCATTACTCACCATCGCCGTGGAGATCTGTCTATTTACCTGACCTCTCCTTCTGGAACAAAGTCTCAGCTCTTAGCTAACAGGTAAGAACTTCATTTTTGCTTTGAGAAAGAATCATAGAGACAAAAATAAAGGACATTCCTTTATTGTTAGCTAGATTATCAGTGGTATAATTATGATATATGAATTGCACAAAAAGTAAACATTAACTTTTGAGTTCAGGGATTGCTTTAAAATGTAATAACAGGCACTTACTATAAGTCTCTTCTCACAGTACCCCTGATTTGCAAATGGCATTTTTAATTTAAATAACCAACATTTAACCAAAATGTTTACCTATTAACACCCTAATTTCTTGTCTTTCCAATGACAGATGTATACCAGGTAAAACAGCATACAGTACAAAAACTGTTCTACCTTTTAGAATGAATCACATATGCAAACATTGCTTTTGAATTTTCAGCCCCTGATTAGATACTGTACATAAATATGCCTTGTACAGGGTGATTAGAAAGTAAGTTTACCAACTCAACGCACCATATCTCACAAACGGTAGGACATGGGAAGATGAAATTGCAGACAGTTGTTAAGGGAATCATCCACAGTTATTCATTTTTGTCACTAGGGGGCGCCACTGTGGTTACTACCGCGTATTTCCATACTACAGTACTGTGGATATAAATAGTCCTGTCACTCGCAATGCAGCTCAGTCAAGCAACATGAAGCTGACAAGTGTGCAGAGAGGTGAACTGGTCAATTTATTTTACAACAAAGAAAACAATGCCGAGGTAGCTCTTGGGAAATACCATAGAGTAGGGTCCTGCATCGGGTCAAGTACTGTGGGTGACCTGCAAAGTGGGTCGGGTTTGGCGTACTCATCTTTAATCCTTTACCAAACAAAGTATTAGAAAGTAAATGTATTTCCTGCACCAAAGCAGAAGGTGATTAGGGAGGAGTCAGCTGACTAAGCAGTGTTCTCAGTTTGTTTTGAGTCACGTATGCTTGGCGATATTAAAAATGTCTAAACGAAGTGAAACAAATGGTAGTGCAGGGTTTATATCATGTAGTGGATAATAATTTGAGAATCAGAAGCGTGGAATTCTTCAGCTACAAAACATGTACATCATCTCTGCAAAAGCACATGTGTAGCAACTGGTGCACAAAAGGAATAGACAGGTATTTCATTGTAAATTAAGTAGAGATAGTGAATAAATATCAACAGTACGAAGTTCACTCTTGAAATCAGTACTTATTGGATGCACTGCAGTAAAAATTCCTCTGTTAATAAAGGAGAACAAGACTAAAAGGTTAAAATATGCACAAGAACACAAATTGGACTATGGAACAATGGTCACAGTTGCTTTGGACTGTTGATGGATGGACGACGACACCTGTGCCTTCTGCCAGGTCTGTTGTCAGTTCAACGCTTGTCTTCTTTCTGTTCCTTAAGGGTATTATTTTCGTGCTGCTCTTCTTTGTTAGATGGCTTTCTTAGTCTTCCAGTCCTGGGTTTGTCAATTACAAGTGATGTTGATTATGCTTCGGATACCACACCTTGAAAAACGGGTGATGCAAGCTATTTCAATGTTTTCCCTTCTTTATGCAAGTCAAGGTTGTTATAATAGTAGAAAACACTAGTGGAGACTTTGAGTAAATTGTTGATGCTTATAATGCATCAGAGTAGGACAATGCAACATGTCTAAGACTTTTGAACAGCAGTGTATGTGTGTGTGTGTATATATATATATATATATATATATATATATATATATATATATATATATATATATATATATATATATATATATATATATATATGGGGATTGATTTTATTCTTAATACAAGGGTGGTAAAACGCGACTGACGTGTATCTGGGTAACGGATATCCGAGTGCTGACTGTAATTGTTATTATTTTCAAAAATAAGTATTTTTTTTTGAAACAATTGATGTGAACATAAACTTGTATTTGTACATTAATTAGACATAATCTAATCTCATATAATTTTTTCCATTACAAAAACTTTCCTCCCCCCCCCCCCCCCAAAGTCCCCCTTACAAGCTGTTTTGTTCCACAATGCATGCTATTCTGCCTGTAGCAAAAAGTATTTGCATACTAATAGCAAAAGCTGAGAAAGGTTGTGTATCAATCACTATTGGGGACGTTAGTGGCTCACTCATAAAAAATTATAATTGCAATGTTCAACTTCATTTTTACTTAATACAGTGTTGACAAAACAAGTAGTGCAAAGTACTGTATATTGTTTTCCAACATATTTGTGTTGCCAAATTGAACCTGATTTGCTTAAATCTTATGAGATTTTGTTCACACCAGGGTCCCATTACTTATCTGCAACATGATGTATTACTCTACAACCAGGTGTGCTATTGGGAACACAGCATAGATTTTTTGGAATATAGGTTTCTTTAAAACCAAGTTGTTTCATAATACATTTGTTATTACACATAATTTGCTCAAAAAAATGGATAATGTATTTCCTATATGCAATGATGTCTGTCACTCCACATTGATGTGAAATGAGTGGTTTTTTTCAGCTGTACTCCTGACTTGTCTTTAGAAACTGGACAAAAAAAAAAAAAACATTAGAGACTACAGCGGTTAGCCACTTAAAATGGCCAATGTCGATGTTGGATCCTATCCATGTGGTCTGCTTTGTAGTCCTCTAAATCTATTACTGGGAGGGATGATTAGTAGGTTCTTCTAAGCTGTTATTTAGGTTGATGAAAAGACTAGGAATGGGGAAGGGGATAGGAATTCTGTTTTTTGGAAGAGACAATTGGTGCAATTCTTATTTTTGAGTTAAAAGTTGCATTTCAGATTATTTTGTCTGTGCAAGGAGCTACCAGTACTTGTTTTTTGCTTGTAACCAGCAACTGCTGTTGTTTTAACTGCAGCACTGCAAAAAAATATTGGCAATTAGTTGCATGGTTTTAAAATGGTTACTTTTTAAATACTGTTCAGTAAAACCTTCATTATCCAAACACCTATTTTATCCCATCAGCCCCTTGGTCTTGTGTTCTGTGCTATTTACAGTAGGGGAGACTGGGGTTGGTTGTCACAGTGCTCATAACTATGAAACTGGCGAAGCTGATACTAACAGTGAAATGTGTGTTCTATTGTCTGGAAGTCAACCATCTTGTCATTTGAGGTAAATTTCATCTAACATAAAGGTTAGCACATATTTCATTTTTTTATACCCAAAGTAAAAAATGCATATCTTGTTATTTATGTTATAACTCTTAGTAGTATTGGAGTTATGGGCTGATGGCCATGTTAAATAGAACCTGATACTGGCTATCTTTTAGTGTAAAAACAAAACCAGTTTTCTACTTTTTTATACCAACATGGCATATGTCACCATGTCATGCTTTTTTAAAATTATTTACTGTTTGTCCTCTGGTTCTATGGAGGCTGTGGTATTATTTTGTAGCATGGGTCAACATTTCAAATATATACAGTGCCTTGCAAAAGTATTCAGACCCCTGACCAATTCTCTCATATTACCAAATTACAAATGGCACATTGAAATTTCATTCTGTTTGATATTTTATTTTTAAACACTGAAACTCAGAATCAATTATTGTAAGGTGACATTGGTTTTGTGTTGGGAAATATTTTTAAAAAAAGTAAAAAACTGAAATATCTTGCTTGCATAAGTATTCAACCCCTGTGTTGTGGAAGCTCCCAGTTTGCACCGATGAAAGAAATTGCCCTAACGAGGACACAATTACCTTACCATTGGCCTCCACCTGTGAACCATTAAAGTAGCTGTCACATTTTCTGGATAAAAACCCCACTGTTGAAGGATCATTGGTAAGGCTGTGAATCTGAAGGAAAATGAAGACCAAAGAGCATTCTACAGAAGTTAGAGATAAAGTAATACAAATGCATAGATTAGGGAAAGGGTACAAAATAATATCTGTATCATATAAATGTTTGGATATCCCAGTGAGCACAGTTGGATCAGTAATCAGGAAGTAGAAGCTGCATCACACCATCCAGGCTCTGCCAAGAAAAGGCCATCCCTCAAAACTCAGTGCTCAAACAAGAAGGAGACTTGTAAGAGAAGCCACAGAGAGGCCAAAAATCACTTTGAAGGATCCACAGAGTTCAGTGGCTGGGAGTGGAGTAATGGTGCACCAGTCAACCATATCAAGAGCTCTGTATAACACTGGCCTGTATGGGAGGGTGGCAAGAAAAAAGCCGTTACTCAAAAAGTACCATCTGAAAGCACGTCTGGAGTTTGCCAGAAAGCATGGGAGTGACCCAGCTGCGATGTGGGAAAAGGTTTTGTGGTCAGATGAGACCAAGATAGAGCTTTTGGCCAAAACTCAAAGCACTATGTGTGGCGCAAACCTAACACTGCCCATGCCTCAAGACACACCATCCCTACAGTGAAGTGTAGTGGTGGCAGCATCATGCTGTGGGGATGCTTCTCGTCAGCAGGGACTGGGCTTCTTGTTACAATTGAAGGAAGAATGGATGGAGCAAAATACAGGAAAATACTGCAAGAGAATCTGCTTCAGTCCGCTAAAAAACTGAAGCTTGGGAGGAAATTCACCTTTCAGCAGGACAATGATCCCAAGCACAAGGCCAAAGCAACATTGGAGTGGCTCAAGAACAAAAAGGTGAATGTCCTACAGTGGCCCAGTCAAAGTCCTGATCTCAGTCCCATTGAGAATCTGTGGCACTATTTGAAAATTGCGGTCCACAAGCGTCGTCCAATCAACCTGAACAACCTGGAGCAAATTTGGCAATACGAATGGGCCAAAATCACTCAGAAACTGGTGCAAAGCTGGTACATACTTACCCCAAAAGACTTAAAGCTGTTATTGCAGCAAAAGGTGGCTCTACCAAATATTAATGTGTGGGTGGGGGTTGAATACTTATGCAAGCAAGATATTTCAGTTTTTTATTTTCCTTAAAAATATTTCCCAACATAAAACCAATGTTACCTTACAATAATTGATTTTGAGTTTAAGTGTTTTAAAATAAAATATCGAATAGAACCAAATTTCAATGTACCAATTCAGTAATATGAGAGAATTGGTCAGGGGTCTGAATACTTTTGCAAGGCACTGTGTATGTGTGTGTGTGTGTGTGTGTGTGTGTGTGTGTGTATATATATATATATATATAGGTCTATATTTTCTATCTGCACATAAAAAGTAAAAATACAACCTCTTCTGTCATTGTACACAATAGAAACTTTGTTTATTTAAAATAAAATGTTGCATTATTTTTTACTGTAAAAAGAACATACTTTGTGACAACCAACCGCAGCAGTGGCACTGGAACAATTTTTAAAGTGGGGGTGCTGAAAGCCATTAAGCAAAACTGTAGCCCCTGTATATGATAGAAGCCATGCCAAGCCGAGGGGGTGCTACCGCACCCGCAGCACCCCTAGTTCCAAGGCCTTTGAACTCTAGTATGGGACAGGTTGTCACAGGTGACAACACCATCCTCAATTTGAAATAAAGTTGTGCTGAAATAAAAAATCATCAATTTGTACGTGAAGAGTTATTCTTCAATATAACAAACAGAACCTCGCAGAATATCACCAGATTGGGGAAAATAATAGAGAGTGAAACGTGCGACAACCAACGCAGGTCTTACTCTACAGTTCAGTACTCTATTAAATTGCAGGGAACTGGGTTGAATTATCTTTTCAGGAGGTTACTTGATTGGGAAACTCATATAAACAGCTCAGATGTTTCGTTATCTGGACTCATTTGCGCTCATTCTCCACCCCAAGACTCACCCGGAACTGATCACTGACCACCTGCATTGGTTGGGGTCTCTCCATGAATTGTGAGCCAGCCAGTGGCAACCAGTGGCTGAGGCATCTGCTGTATGCCTTTCCATCACTCGCAATGCTCCCGCTGTGCCTGTAAAAGATCAGGCAGGACGCTGAAACGCTGTGACCTGCTCAGTTAGCTCAGACATTGTGACATCTCGACCCATTGAGTCTGCAGCTCTGGGTGTGGCTGCTGAACAGCAATATTTGAGCCGTCTGGTGTTATCCGATAGGGTCATCGACACCCTACAGAATGCAAAAGCGTCGTCCACGTATTCCCAGTATGGGTACAAGTTGGGCATTTTCCAAATGTGGTGCCTGCCTAAGGGTTTTGACCCATTGCAGTTATACTGCAATTTTTGCAGGATCTATTTGATGAGGGGAAATCTCTCTCGATATTAAAGGTCTATTTGGCAGCCATTTCAGCTTATCATATTCAAATTTATTCAGTCTCCCCATTATCTCATTTCCTAGTGGGGCAACTTATTGTGGTGCTTGAAGCACTTATGAAGCCCCCCTTTGAGCCTTTGCATTCAGCTGAGCTGAAATAGTTATTAAAAGCATCTTTCTTACTTGCAATCACATCTGCTAAGCAGGTGGATGAAATGCAAGCATTTTCGATTGCGAAAGCCTGCTTAATTTTTTCAGAAGCCAGGGAGAAAGTTACGTTTTGTGCCAGTCCTGCTTTTTTGCCAAAAACCATCTCGGCATTTCTCGTTAACCAGACAGTAGAGCTTGAGGCTTTTCATCTGCCCCCTTTCCAGTCTGACAGGGAGCGGCAGTTCCATACGCTGTGTCCAGTGCAGGCGATAGCATACTATGCAGACAGAACTCAAAGGGAAAAGCCCCGTCTAAGCAGAGGCTGTCTAAATGGATTACAAACACAGTCAAGGCTGCATATGAGCGAGCCAATTTGCCCCCTCCAGAGAAGCTCACTGCCCATTCCACCAGGGACATGGCAACTTTGTGGGCTTTGTTCCAGGATGCATGTATCAGAGACATTTGCGATGCAGCGGTGTGGGTCATTCCCCATATTTTACGTGGTTCTATCTGCTGAATGTCATAGATCCACAAAACACTGGTTTTGGAATAAAAATGTTAAGGGCAGCCTCAGGATCAACCCTTACAACATAAACTAGAGGTGAGTTCTCCCTCAGTTTCTCAGTTTTTTAACCCTAGCTACTTGTACTGGGGTTCCTCTTGGTAACGTGCAAGGTAGCCTTGCTTAACCTTGTAGCATTCCAGATGGTCTGCAGTATTGCCTTGCGACAGCTTTGGTATTCATTTCGTACTTGATAGGGAATGTTCGGTTATTATCATAACCTTGGTTCCCTGAAATAGAAATGTATCCGTTGACCTTCAAGGTCGCTACGTCCATATTGAAGCAGTCTTGAAGGAAAAATGAGGACAGCGTTTGTGTCAGCAGTCTTTTATGCCCTTGGGGGCGGACTCGACTGTGTCACAGGCACTACGTGCAGAGTTGATATTTTATTCAGGTTATCGTGGTCTTTAAGGATAATTAGCCATTAGGTAATGGTTACATTTTTATATTACATGCAACCATGGTTATGAAAATAAATAAGGATACGATTTTGTCACGGAGGCCACAGGTCACAGAAATCGTGAATTTGAACAAAAGTCCATGAAATCTTGGCAGTGGATGTAAAAACACATTTGGTTTGGCACTGCGTTTATTTCCTTTAAAATGCAGTATGTCATGCACTGAAAATACAAATATGCTAGGATCTGTAAATTGTTTGGTTGTGAATTCACGCAGCATTTACATGTAGCTATGTAGGTCAGTGGATGAGATTTGTATTTTGTAGCTGAGCAAGAATGTAAATGAACAGATTGTATGTTAACTGTAAACTCTCAGCTGTGATCTTCACATACATACAAGGCTTGTTAATTTATGCATCTTAAAAAAAAATATAATGACATTTCCTGAAACTTTTTTTCATACAATGTAGCTAATGTACCCAAGTAGTCTGTTGAAAACAAATACTCACTTTTTCCAAAACTAAACATTGCTAAACAAAATACTTTTTATTTTCTGCAAACTGTAGATAAAACGAGAGGTTAACTGTTTCTGGTATATATATATAGATATATATATATATATATATATATATATATATATATATATATATATATATATATATATATACTGTGCAAAAGTTTTAGGCAGGTGCGAAAAAATGCTGTAAAGTAAGAATGCTTTCAAAAATAGACATGTTAATAGTTTATATTTATCAATTAACAAAATGCAAAGTGAGTGAACAGAAGAAAAATCTACATCAAATCAATATTTGGTGTGACCACCCTTTGCCTTCAAGACAGCATCAATCCTTCTAGGTACACTTGCACACAGTTTTTGAAGGAACTCGGCAGGTAGGTTGGCCCAAACATCTTGGAGAACTAACCACAGTTCTTCTGTGGATTTAGGCAACCTCAGTTGCTTCTCTCTCTTCATGTAGTCCCAGACAGACTTGATGATGTTGAGATCAGAGCTCTGTGGGGGCCATACCATCACTTCCAGGACTCCTTGTTCTTCTTTACACTGAAGATAGTTCTTAATGACTTTCGCTGTGTGTTTGGGGTCGTTGTCATGCTGCAGAATAAATTTGGGGCCAATCAGATGCCTCCCTGATGGTATTGCATGATGGATAAGTATCTGCCTGTACTTCTCAGCATTGAGGAGACCAT